>NC_064810.1:38215926-38246447 GCF_023721935.1 Panthera uncia
ATATATGACATTAATGCCAGACTCACCAACATATAAAGACATGGATTGTGTTACTTAATTGTGTCCATTTTCTTTTCTTATAGGAAGAAGAGTTCGGTAAGAACCTGTGGTGGAGTCACTCTCCTTTCTCCTTCAGCCAGGAGTGCATGACCAAGTGCCCAGTGGGAATGGGTTCCAGAAAAACACCCCCTCTACTTCCACATTTCCTTCCATTGGACATGTTTGGCAGAATTTGCTATTCTTCTCTAGCCACTTGAATGTTTAGAACCTACTGTATTGTGACAATGGTAACAATATTTGACACAAATGGATGAAAACGTGTCAATGCCTCTATTTTGAAATGCTTGATAAAGAGGAAGGAAATTCATTGTACCTTATTTACATACAGTAAAATTTTAGAGCTCCTCTCTTCTATAAACATTTATATTTGCACATAAAGGAAACGTTCACTGAAAATAGGTTTTGCTATCTATGGCATTATATTAAAACTGGGTGGCTCAGTCAGTTAAGCGTCCGACTTCGGCTCAGGTCGTGATCTCACAGTTCATGGTTCAAGCCCCGCGTTGGGCTCTGTGCTGATGGCTCAGAGACTGGAGCCTGCTTCAGATTCTCTGTCTCCCTCTCTCTCTGCCCCTCTCCTGCTCATGCTCTGTCTCTCTCGGTCTCAAAAATAAATAAAATAAAAAATAAAAAAGGTAAACATTATTTGAAATGAGTAATTTCTTTTACTGTTTCCTAGCTGCACATAATTCTTAAGATAATTCTCTTTGGTTACTCGACCAAAGTTTTAGTCCTTTGATATTATTTATTTGATTTCATTCATTTATAATTTCTACAAAGATCAAATGTTAACATGGACTAAGTACTCATTAGTTTTTTTTTTTTTTCTTTCAAAGACCATTCATTGAATTTTGTTGAAACTAGTAGTCAAGTAGGTTTTGAGTGGCAAAAAAAACATGATTAATAATGGATAATTATTTTTTTCCTCATGAGTGATCTTTGTTCAGCATATATAAATGTTTTGTTGTTATTACTAGAGAGATTTAGCCTTTACATCAAGTTCAGTGTTTTATTTTGATATCGTCACATTTTTAGGAGGTTATACATAAAGGTAGTAATAACAATATTTGGTATTTACTTTTTATTATCAAGTCTGTGACTATTTCCTCTTAAGCCAGTTTTTTCCCCCTTGTGTAATGTAGAATGAAACTGTAATACTTAAATTAGTTTTTTGTCAAGTTCTCAGGGGAAGCAGGGTGAGTGAATTAGTTGACAGCATTTATTTCCTCTCTTTGATATACCACATTAAGTTTATCAATTTGTGGATCATTTACTGAGTGACTGTCAATTTGATGGTTTAACAAGTCCATTTCCCTTGTAATAAATGTTTGTATTATGTTTAGTTATTTTTATTCACCACAAGGTTACTTAGTGTCTGAAAGTCATATGGGCTTTCCAGAGACAACTAAGCACTTTATTAATTTGTATACAATTTAAGATTGGAATACATTGAAATTCTTGCAGGAGAGGGATTCATTACACACTACTTAAGAAACTATAGGAGCACTTTCATTTCGGAGTCCCACATAATTGTTTAAAGTATTTAATTTTGAAGAGATACAAACTGGCTAAGTATGTGACTAATCAGATTCTTATATTTTCTCTTCTGATAGGACAAGAACTAAATCAGCAGCCCCTTCTTTTGTTTTAATAAGGATAATAAGAATACAACTATCTGTGATCATTTGTAAAGCTTCCCTTTTTACCGATTATAAGTTTGCTATTTACATTTACACAAGAGTGTTTAGTTATAAAGACACAGCTGGGCTATTGATACCAATTTCTCATACATATATTTGTATACACATTTTCAGATTATTGGGCTTAAATATTTCTCTAAAAGAAAATTTAGACAAACATATATACACATTCATATGTGGGTTGTGGGGAATTTATGAGAGACAAGTAGTATAATAATTTGGCATACGTGTTCAGATATTTTGTTATTTTTCTGCTTTTACTGTATGGAATCCTATGGTTCTAGAGGGTGGTCCTATGAACTTAACATGACGGAACCTTTGTGATACATCTATTTTGGCCTAGAATAGTCTACTGTGAATAATTTAAGCTGTGTTGCTTTGACATATAATCTTCCTGTTAACACACAAAAAATGTGAATTCACTATGTTCTGAGGTGATACAAGGGAATTTTCAAGTGCCCTAGACAAATGCTAGAGCACTTGAAAGTCTTTGTGACTACAGTTGGTAATACTGTATTTTATCTTAGAAAATTTCAATTACACAAGAATTTAAGCTTTCTCACCGAAACAAATAACTGAGGTGATAGATATGCTAATTAATGCAATGGGAAGATCCTTTCACAATGTATATGGATATCCAATCATTGTATAACATGGATGCATCAGTTGGAGGCTCAGTAGGTTGAGCATCCAACTCTTGATTTTGGCTCAGGTCATGATCCCAGGGTGGGGGGATGAAGCCCCACATAGAGCTCTGTGCCGAGTGTGGAACCTGCTTAAGACTCTCTTTCTCTCCCCCTCTGCCCCTCCCCTGTTCATGCTTTCTAAAATAAAAAAAAAAAAAAAAGACACCCACATCATTGTATAATATGCTTTAACTATCTTACAATTGTATTTGTCAAATACCTCAAAACTGAAGAAAAGTTTCTTACATAGAAATGAGCAACCAGAGAAATGGAAGCAATTGAATGAATGTTCACACCAAAAGCAACAAAGACTAGAAAGGAACAGAGAAAATCTCCAGAAACGATGACTTTATAGGTAACACAATGGCACTAAATTCATATCTATCAGTAATCACTCTGAATGTATATAGATTAAATGCTCCAAACAAAAGACAGAGTGTCAGAATGGATAAAAAAAAAAAAAAAAACCAAGGTCCATCTATATGCTGCCTATAAGAGGCTCATTTTAGACCTAAAGACACCTGCATATTCAAAGTGAGAGGGTGGAGGGGCGCCTGGGTGGCGCAGTCGGTTAAGCGTCCGACTTCAGCCAGGTCACGATCTCACGGTCCGTGAGTTCGAGCCCCGCGTCAGGCTCTGGGCTGATGGCTCGGAGCCTGGAGCCTGTTTCCGATTCTGTGTCTCCCTCTCTCTCTGCCCCTCCCCCGTTCATGCTCTCTCTGTCCCAAAAATAAATAAACGTTGAAAAAAAAAAAAATTAAAAAAAAAAAAAAGAACAAAGTGAGAGGGTGGAAAACCATTTATAATTCTTTTGACATCATAAGAAAGCTGAGGTACCATACTTATATTAGACAAACTGGATTTTAAACAAAAGACTCTAACAAGAAATGAAGAAGGAAACTGTATCATACTAAAGGGATCTATCCAACAAGAAGATCGTAACAGTCGTAAGTATTTATCCTCTCGATATTTATGCCCTCTCTTGGACAAACCCAAGAATATAAAACAATTACTAACAAACATACAGGAAATTATTGATAATAATACAATACTAGTAGGGGACTTTAATCCCCCACCTATAGCAATGGACAGACCATCTAATCAAAAAATCAACAAGGAAACAATGGCTTTGAATGACACACTGGACCAGATGGACTTATCAGATATATTCAGAACGTTTTATTCAGAATATTTTATCCTAAAGCAGCAGAATCCACATTCTTTTCAAGTGCACATGGAACATTCTCCAGAATAGATCACATACAAGATCACAAATCAGGCCTCAACAAGTACAAAATGATTGGTATCATACAATGTATAGTTCAGACCACAGTGCTCTGAAACTTGAACTACAAGAAAAAAGTTAGAAAGACCACAAGTACATGGAAGTTGAACATTCTAATGAAGAAAGGGGAACCCTCTCACACTGTTGGTGGGAATGCAAACTGTGCAGCCACTATGGAAAACAGTACGAAGACTCCTCAAAAAGTAAAAATAGAACTACACTACGATCCAGCAATTACACTACTAGGTATTTATCCAAACGATACAGAAATACTGATTCAAAGGGGCAGATACACCCCGCTGTTTCTTGCAGCATTAACAATAGCCACATTATAGAAAAATCCCATATGTCCATCAACTGATGAATGGAAACAAGTGGTGCGTGTGTATGTATATATGTGCGTGCGCGCGCGCACACACACATACACACACACACAGGAATATCACTCAGCCATAAAGAAGAATGAAATCTTGCTGTGGATGAAGCTAGAGTGTTATGCTAAGTGAAATAAGTCAGAGAAAGAAATGCCATATGACTTCACTCACATGTGGAATTTAAGAAACAAATGAACATAGGAGAAGGAATGAAAAAAAAGGCAAACCATAAGAGACTCTTAACTATAGAGAACAAACTGAGGGTTGCTGGAGGGGAGGTGAGGGGAAGGGTTAAGTGAGTGATGGGTATTAAGGAAGGTACTTGTGATGAACACTGGGCTTTATAGGTAAGCAATGAATCACTAAATTCTACCCCTGAAACCAAACCAATATTACACTATATGTGCATCAACTGAGTAGAATTTAGATAAAAACTTGAAACAAAATAAGAAGAACATAGAGCAAATGGGAGAAATTATAAACAGTGACACTTTGGAGCTCTTGATGAACATACTTTATTCCTTAGTGTACTAAATTATCTGGAATAGCTCAAAAGTTAATGTAAGTTTATTCATTTCTTTGGAGAGAGCAAGAGAAAGGAAGCAAGGAGGAGGAGGGGCCAAGAGAGTGGAGAGAGAGAATCCCAAGCAGGCTCCACACTGTCCATGCAGAGCCTGACATCGGGCTCAATCTCATAAATTGTGAGATCATGAGCTGAAATCAAGAATTGGCTGCTTAACCAACAAGCCATCCAGGTGCCCCACCAGAGATAATTTTAAGACAAGTCTTCAGAAATGCACACATTCTGATTGGCACATTATGGTAAACATTCTTTGGGGAGCTACATACCTACAGAATAAAAACTATAACCTTGAATTTATGCTTATAAGTTATTCTTTTTTATTTTGATACACTTAGTCCAAAATTATTATGACACATAATGATAAATTCAAATTCACAGTAAGAATTTGAAAATCTTTTTCCTAATTTTTTTTTCTGCTTTGAATTATCAATTAAAATATTTAGCTTTGAGGTTTCTTTAAATGTTTGTTTTTGAGACAGAAAGAGACAGAGCGTGAGTTGGGGAGGGAAGAGAGAGAGAGAGAGAGAGAGAGAGAGAGAGAGAGAAAGAGACACAGACTCCAACAGGCTCCAGGCTCTGAGCTCTCTACACAGAGCCCAACATGGGCCTCAAACTCATGAACTGTGAGGTCATGACCTGAGCCCAAGTCAGACACTTAACCGACTGAGCCACCCAGGTGCCCCTAAGTTCTATGTTAAGTAGAACATAGTGTTTACTTTCAGGCAATGCTTCCACTTCTAGTTTTTTTTTTTTGTTTTTGTTTTTTTGTTTTTTTGTTTTTTTGCTATTTGCTATTGTATTTTAGTGGATTTACCAGGATTTTGTTACTTAGGTTTATCTCAAATATAAATAAAATGCAACCACCTATTTAGTTTGAAGATACTTGGGACAAACTTTTGGTCCCAACTTTCTGTTCTACTGGGTCTGCTGTCATGCGTCACCATCATGAGTTAACACATTGAAAGTGATGATGTGTCAATAAGAGATATTCACCCTTTTGGAGGAGGCACCTCAGTCTAAAGTAATCATAAGTGTCTCTAGTAAGTTATATCTTCCTTTCCCCACAACAATTTTTTTCCTAATATTCCCTGTACTTCATGAAGCATATACCTGTTGGTCAGTATCATTTCAGATAGAAAAATTCAGATCAAATGAGAACTTCAGCTTCCCATGGCCTACCTACACATTTATCCTCATCACATTAAGGACTTATTCCATTTCTCTTCCTCCAATTCTGTCCTTAATAATTAAACTTTTGTCTCACAACCTGAATAGAATTGGTCTTATCCAAGTTGCCAATAAATCAACTTTGCCAAATCTTGGTTAGTTCTCATTCCTTATCCTACTTGAACTTCTAATAACATTTGATGTAGATAATCACTTCTTCTTTCTTGAAAGATCTTTTCTTGTCTTTTAGGATACCTCATTATTCTGATTTTTCTCCTACTGTAATGGTAGCCACTTCTCAGTTTCCTTTGCTGGCTATTTCACCTCTTCCCACAGGTAGATACTGGTCCATGTGTCCAAACTCTTTCACCTGCATTAAAGCAGGGTCTTATCTGTTGTGGCAGGCAACTTTAAGTTAGCTCCCATGATTCCTCCTTCTCGGTATTCAGGCCTTCATTAATACCACGCCCTTGAGATGGGCAGGAAATTTGATTTGTTTTTAACTAATAATGCAAAGGAATGGAATGTCATTCCTTTAAAAACCTAAGACTGTAATATTCATCTCTCAAGACCTCCCTCCATTTTGACTCTGAAGAAGGAAGCTGTCATGTTGGAAAGACCCACAGAGAAAGGTACTGAAGACAGACTCCAGCCAACATCCAGGGAGAAATAAAATCTCAGTCTAAAATCTCTCAAGGAATTAAGTGCAGGCAACAATCACATAGACTTAAAAGCACATCTTTTTCCAGTTGAATTTCAGCTAAGAGCACAAGTCTGGAGTAAAACCTTTACAGCAGCTTTATGAGACCCTAAAGAAGAGGACCCAGCTATGCTACACCCTAACTCTTGATCCACATAAGCTAAGATGATACATGCATAATGTTTTAATCCATCAAGTTTATAGTACTATTGTTATACAGTGGTAGATAATTAACACAGTTTCCATACAGGAGGCAAGTGATTTTTTTTTAAATGGGTTGTTACCAAAGGATCTTAATTATTTACAATTGTTCATTTATTAACTGAAAAAAGTAAATTCTTATACTAAGCTGCACATTAAGACTAAAGATACAATTACAAATGGCGAAGTCCCTTAAAATACACGTATAATTGTATCTCTGTTACCTCACTTTCTTTTCAGTTTTCTGTGCAATCAAGTTAATTATTCAATTCAAATGTCGATTGCCACATGTTGACTCCTAAAATGTATTTTAACCAGCCTTTCATTTAAGTCATTGACATTTTGCATTTCATTTGCCATTCCTTCTGAAGCATAATCCTACTTGTTGTTAAAGATTAAGTTTTTTTGCTTATCCTCTCCTTGAATTGGTCTTGTTCTTTTATTACTACAATACTGTGATTTTCTCTTTTCTTTCACTTTTCTGGCTGTTTGTTCTTACCCCTTAAATATCAATATTCCTCCTAGATCTTTCTCTCTCCTGCTACACACTCTTCATAAGTAATTTCACTGTTATACACTTAGCTAATAATTTCAATTATAAAAATTCAGAGTATCCCTATTTCCTAATTTCTATATATATTTCCAGATATTGCTATATTTCATATTATATATATTTATATAATGTATTATATTCTAAAACATCTTTACTTATAACCATTGGTTTATTTTGTGTCTTCTTTCTCACTGATTACTTACCATACTATCTACCTATATTTTTCCCGATTGCCACATATGGTTTTAACAACTATCCAAGCATACAAATCAAATATTCTGATATCATCCTCAATTCTGTTCTCTCTTAAAACCACCTGGTTCCTTTTCCCTTTCTCATACAAACATTCAGTGGATCATTACACCCTGTCAATTTTTATAGTAATAAATGTCTGGGGGATTTGTCTCTATTTTTACTTCCATTGCTGAATTCTGGCCTGAGTTTCAGTGGATTTTTAAGTATTTTCTTTGCTTCCAGTTCCCTGCCTCCTTCTCCATGTTCCCTACTCATTTTCGTACTCTCATGGGATTTGATTTTACAAACATGTAAACCATGCTTGCATTCTAATAGTCTAATGGTCTCCCATTACTCATATGCTCTATTATTATAGTGTCCACATGCCATATATGTTGTATAAGATCATATGTCAAGATCGTCTCTCTTAGCCTTTTCTCTTTTCATTCCTCCATTTGTATGCCCTAGGTAATCCAGCATTTCCTTCCTCATCACATTGCTTTGTACATATTCTTTCTTCTTCCTGAAAGACACTCCCCTTTCTCCTCTCGGGTCACACTGACTCAGAGTAATAACAGTCTCTCCTTCATAGATTTTCCAGTTATTACCTTCTATCCCTTCATTCCATATTGAATCCAATTCTTTCTCTATACTTTCAATGTATGTTGTTTACATATTTACTAGAGCACTCACCACACACTATTTTAGATATTTGCTTAGGTTCTTTCTCTTTAGGCTGATATCTTCAAGAGTTAGAAGATAATGTAGGTATACATTTCTTAATCCTCTATTAAGACACTTTGTGGCACATGGTAGACATCAAGTAAATATTCTCTAGTTTTAAAGTAAGTAGTGACAAATTATGCCCTTTATTAGCTTTTAACAGTCTAGCCCCAAATAGCTATTTCAGTAACTAGCTAGCTACTTAGCAGGGATAAAAGGGTAGAAGAACACAGTGCAGGATACTTTGAATGAAGGAGAAAGGGTCTTGAATGTGGAAGAGTAGACCAGAATGGAAGAAAAGTACAGCAGTAAAGGGTTCTGGTATTCAGAGCTCAATACAATAGACAGGGATAAGGGAGAGAGAGGATACAGAAGAATAGGAAGGGAATCACACAGAGAAGGATGGAGCGGTGCTAATGAAACACTCAATGTGCTTTTTCTACTTCACAATCTCTCAGACCCAACTGAGTGGCCATCTTCACTTGAATGATAAAAGTCACAGTCAGTATCAGTGATTTACTATTCACTTACTTTTCTAGTTCATTGCTAACCACTGAGTTAGGATTTATCAAAAGTAGAATGTAGATAAAGGCAAAGACATCACTTTTAAAGCTGTATGACTTTAAGAATGGAACGACTGATACATCAATTGATGGATCTTTGGCTATAATCCAGTCCTCAAACTACAGATACCGATGTGACAGATGGCACGCTGAAACTCTCTGTTAGCCATGCATCCTGGGTCACAGTAAGAACAGAGGGGTCAAGGCTCAGCATTTGATGAAGTACTGTGCTGAAGTGCTCAGCTCTATCCGTTGTTCCATGAGCACTGCATGCCTCATTGATTAGTATAGTGGCTACATTAGGTATTTGTGATACGTTCTTTTATTTACCCATAGGATGTCAGAGTCAGAAGAGGCCACTTAGAGATTTTTTCCCCATTTTGTTTCAAGATGAAGAAACTCATGCAGAAAGTTAAATTTCTTATCCAATATTAATGCCAAGTTAGGGCCGAGATGACAAGCAGAACAGTTGAAACATAGTTCTCAATGTCACGGTCTCCCCATTGTTTTCATTTTCACTTTAATTTATAACATTTCACAGCTTAGTTTTCGGTCTTACCCACCACCAGACCATTCACATCACATCAGTCATAGTAACTATTCTCTAATCCCTTGAGAGTTTTTGGCTGCAACTCTGAAAACAGTACCTTGATACTAACAACGTAAACTTTTCATTTTGAAAAAGGCATTGACAAACTTTCCCAAAACTTTCCACGTATCACTTTTGAAAGATTTTAATAGGAGAAAAATTCTAACATCACTGTGTAACAATGATATAACTAACTGCTTCATATATTAACGAGATCCTAATTGCTAGAAGCATTCAGAATATGGCCACTGGTCAGACTATCAGAGAAAACTTCTGTATTGGTTGGGGAATTTAACTTGATGCCTTTTTGCTGATTATAGATTCCATGGAGGAAAGCCATCCTCACCCAAGTCTCAAAATACATTACTAGGTATGGTTTATTAATGCAAATATGAATGAGAAGGAGTAGTCAACTAGTTCCTTCTCAGATGCTGCAAGGAATCTCCAAAAAAAAAAAAAAATAGTGCTAACCTTAAATTGGCTTTCATTTTGTTACATACCTGTTATTCTGAAGATTTGGATAATTTACATATTTCAACTGACTATATTTTTTGGAAATAAAATAAGCCAACTTGATATATCATAGGCAAAAATGACAAATATGTTATAATGAAGCAGATAGGTCATGAAAGCCAATGACAGAAAATCAACTAGACCACAGAACACTAGCGGAGCCCAAACATTGAAAATTGCAGTGGTCTTTCATCTTTAATATCCTCTGCATGCTAGTTTCAATGTTCTTTATCTCTACTATTGGCTTTCTCTACTTGTCTAGTTACATAGAGAGCAAATAATAGCCACTACACCATTTCCAATACTTTATTTAGCTTCCTTTTTATAATCGCAAGACACTTCCCTGGGGAGAAAACTCTGAGCATCATGGGTCTAGTTTCATAAACCATAGCCACTGAGTCAGGGTAAAAACTAAAGACTTAGAGCTTTAGCCACGGTTGGAGACAGGCTTTTAGGTAGTTTATTAGGATCCCAGTAGACACTCCAAATAGGTGTCAACTGTATTCAGGCATACCACTTTACCAGAGTATGCATTCTAGACATTAAGCCAGAATCTCTAATATACAGTCCCATAATCAAGATTATAAAGAAAGAACTTTTCTATGTCATTAATATCAACACTTCCACCTCTTGTTGAAAATCATTAAGATATATATATATATATTTGTAAATTAGTAAACTAGAGCGGATCTAGAACTAATTCTGCTTGTTAATAACTCTGGATGTCACAGGTGAAATGGATCAAATTTATTGGACACACACAAGCATACAAGCTTTGGCTCTGGGATGATCATTTAGCTTACGTGAATCTCAGACTTCTATCTGTGCTTGGATTAGTGAGATGGAATGAGGAAAAGACACAGTACTGCACTAGAGCCAGTAAAAGAATATGTTCTGAGTTAATACAAGAAATCAAATAGCTCTTCTTTTTGCCACTGAAATGAAGAGGTCTCCAATAAGGATTTCCTTGACATTGTATTCATTTTCTTTGGTAGAATTTGTATATAGGTGTGTAAGTGTATAAATATATACACATACAGTGGAAATGGTCTGAATCCACAAGGAAGTTCTAAACAATAGTGACCAGCTTTGCCTTAGGAATGTTCTTGTTCTTTCTCCATTGCCATGGAGCTGGTTATAGAAGATTTCTAGCCCCTTAGAACTAACTCACTCTCTCTCTCTCATATATATATATATATATATATATATATATATATACACACACATATATATATACACATGTATATATATGTATATATATACACATATATATGGAAGTATTAAAGGAAAATGATTACATATATAGTATTAATTATATTATATATAAAATCACTTTCCTTTAATACTTTCATTCTCCTAATAGGACATCTTATTAAAACCAAAGCATTAAAATAAATACAGAAGGTAAACTACATTAATTTTTCCTGTCTGATAACAGAGTTTTGTCTTGTAAATAGAAAAATAGAAAAAAATGACTTTTTAAAGAAGGCCCATCTTAACACAATTTTCCCTAGGGACTATTTTGAAAGGATTTCCACTTTAAAAAGCATATTTTAACATTTTTTAAAAAACACCCTGAGAATAGTCTTTGAAGGTTAGAAAAGACATTAAGCTTTCAAGAGTTGGTATAGATCTATACAAGGTCACTACTAATTTGCTCAGAATGGCCAACATTTAAAGCAGGTATAGATGAATATAAACCAAGATATTTATGCACAATATTTAACAAAAGAGGAGAGTTACAGTTGCTTTGCAATCTATCCCAAAATGTAAGGAGAAAAATCTCATTTTGCTTAGCATGGTGCCTTGCATATTTTTTTTGATGGATTCATTTTCATCATGCCACTCCATATTTTTAAAATAAAAGGATAGGTATATTAATTTATCTTATTCATCTCTTATTTGGAAAGGATCTTGATACTTTCTGGTGCCATGGTGTTGTTAGCAATGGAAGGAATTTGTACTACTATTTACTTTAAAATGAAATAAAAAACAGAAAGAAGGACAGAAAATTCTTTTAAGTTTATAATCACATTTGTTCTCAAGCTTATTTACAGAAATCAAAATGTGTATTTTTTTGGCTTACAGACTACAAATGATTGCCCAGATTCAGGATGATAGTAATGTCGAGGGCATGCGTTGTTGGTAAGAGGAGAACAAAGAAGGCAAGAATCTCAGAGAAGTATCTTGGGACCTCAATTGTTCTAAGACTTTATCTTTTAGGCTGAGTTGCTGGGTATAAAGGTATTTTATCATCTACTTTTGGCATGCTTCAAGTATTTCACAATTTAAAAAAGGCATTTTTAATTGACCCTCTGCTGTCAAATATAAGACTTAGGTAGGCTTGGAATGGGGTTCTTAGGAAAGACTCAACAGAAGAAACCTTCAAGTTATAACTGATGGCAGTTTAAAAAGCTTACTTTTCCTTCTCCCTTAATAAACCACTTGAAAAAATTATATAACCTCTCTAGCTATATTTTCAAAGGAAACTTTAATGCTCTTTTTATAGAAGGACAGGAATTTGCATTATAAATCAGATAGAGAAACTTAGTCCTCGCTACTTTTTCTGGGTTACTGTTTATTTTTCTTGGTAAAGCAGAATGACCTACACTAAATGAAAATGATAATAGCTGCAATTTATTAAGGTCTTATTACGATCCAGGCCTAGTTCTTATTTATCATTTATCCTTATAGTGACCCTATGAGTAGGTGGTTAACTTTACAAAAAAATTTAAAAAAAATACTTAGGCAAAGAATGATTTTTTTTTTTCAGATTTATGCTAGTAAGTGACAGATTCAGTGTTCCAATGAAAGCCTGTCAGATTCCAAAATTTTTGCTCTTCCCTCATAAATCAAGTGTTCCACCAATGACAAAATACCAATAAGACCATGAGTTAAGTAACTGAAAGTTTTTTTTTTTTCTTCTATTGGTTACTTTTGAGTACCTGGGACCATTGATTCTGCTCTATGATAACTTATAAGTATTGGGCATTTTGGAGTAAGAAACAGTTTTAAAGAGAAAATCTATTTGGATTTTCTAGAAACAATGAGCCCATTACAAAAGGAGGAAC
The DNA here is from genome assembly GCF_023721935.1 of Panthera uncia. Taxonomy (NCBI): domain Eukaryota; kingdom Metazoa; phylum Chordata; class Mammalia; order Carnivora; family Felidae; genus Panthera; species Panthera uncia. The sequence continues at coordinate 38,228,929 of NC_064810.1, forward strand.
ATTTTTACATTCTAATCCAACCGTATAAATACGACTCCTTCCATTTTACTAACAAAAGGAATGACTTGTTTACTGCTTACTGAGATTTTTCAAGTAGTACAATTCTGACTTTCAGTGATATATATGATTATTGTTGTAGCTAACATTTGAGTATTCACTATGTATCAGCCACCATGCTTACTGCTTTATATAAATTACCTAATTTTGAGAACAACCTCTTACAGTACATGCCAGTCCTACCCTCTCATTTGAATCTTGAAGAGATCTTGGAAGCTACTCAAAGCCATGAATCTATTAAATGTAGCTGGGCTTCGAGACAAAGGAGGAAGAGGAGAGGGAAGATGGCAGTGTAGGAGGACGCTGGGCTCACTGCGCGTCCTGATCACTTAGATTCCACCTACACCTGCCTAAATAACCCAGAAAACCGCCAGAGGATTAGCAGAATGGACTCTCCGGAGCCAAGCGCAGACGAGAGGCCCACGGAAGAGGGTAGGAAGGGCGGTGAGGAGGTGCACGCTCCACGGACTGACGGGAGGGAGCCGGGGCAGAGGGGCGGCCCGCCGGCCAAGCAGAATCCCCAAGTCTGGCAGGCAAAAGCGGAGGGGCTGGTCGGAGTGTGTTCCACAGCAAGGGGGACTTAGCATCTGGGAGGTCATAAGTTAACAGCTCTGCTCAGAAAGCAGGAAGGCTGGAGGACAAAGGGAGGGAGAGCTGCTGAGCCCCCGGACGGCAGAGCTCAGCTTGGCGGGGAACAAAGGCGCCAGCGCCATCCCCCCCGCCCATCCCCCAGCCAAAATCCCAAAGGGAACCAGTTCCTGCCAGGGAACTTGCTCGCTCTGCGCAAACACCCAACTCTGTGCTTCTGCGGAGCCAAACCGCCGGCAGCAGATCTGACTCCCTCCCGCTGCCACAGGGCCCCTCCTGAAGTGGATCACCTAAGGAGAAGCGAGATAAGCCTGCCCCTCCTGCCCCCATGCACCTTGCCTACCCACCCCAGCTAATACACCAGATCCCCAGCACCACAAGCCTGGCAGTGTGCAAGTAGCCCAGATGGGCCACACCACCCCACAGTGAATCCCGCCCCTAGGAGAGGGGAAGAGAAGGCACACACCAGTCTGACTGTGGCCCCAGCGGTGGGCTGGGGGCAGACATCGGGTCGGACTGCGGCCCCGCCCACCAACTCCAGTTATACACCACAGCACAGGGGAAGTGCCCTGCAGGTCCTCACCACTCCAGGGACTATCCAAAACGACCAAACGGAAGAATTTCCCTCAGAAGAATCTCCAGGAAATAACAACAGCGAATGAACTGATCAAAAAGGATTTAAATAATATAACAGAAAGTGAATTTAGAATAATAGTCATAAAATTAATCGCTGGGCTTGAAAACAGTATACAGGACAGCAGAGAATCTCTTGCTACAGAGATCAAGGGACTAAGGAACAGTCACGAGGAGCTGAAAAGCGCTTTAAACGAAATGCAAAACAAAATGGAAATGACGACAGCTCGGATTGAAGAGGCAGAGGAGAGAATAGGTGAACTAGAAGATAAAGTTATAGAGAAAGAGGAAGCTGAGAGAAAGAGAGATAAAAAAATCCAGGAGTATGAGGGGAAAATTAGAGAACTAAGTGATACACTAAAAAGAAATAATATACGCATAATTGGTATCCCAGAGGAGGAAGAGAGAGGGAAAGGTGCTGAAGGGTTACTTAAAGAAATTATAGCTGTTAATTTCCCTGAACTGGGGAAGGAAAAAGGCATTGAAATCCAAGAGGCACAGAGAAGTCCCTTCAGACGTAACTTGAATCGATCTTCTGCTTGACATATCATAGTGAAACTGGCAAAATACAAGGATAAAGAGAAAATTCTGAAAGCAGCAAGGGATAAACGTGCCCTCACATATAAAGGGAGACCTATAAGACTCGTGACTGATCTCTCTTTTGAAACTTGGCAGGCCAGAAAGGATTGGCACGATATCTTCAGTGTGCTAAACAGAAAAAATATGCAGCCAAGAATCCTTTATCCAGCAAGTCTGTCATTTCGAATAGAAGGAGAGATAAAGGTCTTCCCAAACAAACAAAAACTGAAGGAATTTGTCACCACTAAACCAGCCCTACAAGAGATCCTAAGGGGGATCCTGTGAGACAAAGTACCAGAGACATCACTACAAGCATAAAACATACAGACATCACAATGACTCTAAACCCATGTCTTTCTATAATAACACTGAATGTAAATGGATTAAATGCGCCAACCAAAAGACATAGGGTATCAGAATGGATACAAAAACAAGACCCATGTATTTGCTGTCTACAAGAGACTCATTTTAGATCTGAGGACACCTTTAGATTGAGAGTGAGGGGATGGAGAACTATTTATCATGCTACTGGAAGCCAAAAGAAAGCTGGAGTAGCCATACTTATATCAGACAAACTAGACTTTAAATTAAAGGCTGTAACAAGAGATGAAGAAGGGCATTATATAATAATTACAGGGTCTATCCATCAGGAAGAGCTAACTATTAAAAATGTCTATGTGCCGAATACCGGAGCCCCCAAATATATAAAACAATTACTCATAAACATAAGCAACCTTATTGATAAGAATCTGGTAATTGCAAGGGACTTTAACACCCCACTTACAGAAATGGATAGATCATCTAGACACATGGTCAATAAAGAAACAAGGGCCCTGAATGATACATTGGATCAGATGGACTTGACAGATAGATTTAGAACTCTGCATCCCAAAGCAACAGAATATACTTTCTTCTCGAGTGCACATGGAACATTCTCCAAGATAGATCATATACTGGGTCACAAAACAGCCCTTCATAAGTTTACAAGAATTGAAATTATACCATGCATACTTTCAGACCACAATGCTATGAAGCTTGAAATCAACCACAGGAAAAAGTCTGGAAAACCTCCAAAAGCATGGAGGTTAAAGAACACCCTACTAATGAATGAGTGGGTCAACCAGGCAATTAGAGAAGAAATTAAAAAATATATGAAAACAAACGAAAATGAAAACACAACAATCCAAACGCTTTGGGACGCAGCGAAGGCAGTCCTGAGAGGAAAATACATCGCAATCCAGGCCTATCTCAAGAAACAAGAAAAATCCCAAGTACAAAATCTAACAGCACACCTAAAGGAAATAGAAGCAGAACAGCAAAGGCAGCCTAAACCCAGCAGAAGAAGAGAAATAATAAAGATCAGAGCAGAAATAAACAATATAGAATCTAAAAAAATGGTAGAGCAAATCAACGAAACCAAGAGTTGGTTTTTTGAAAAAATAAACAAAATTGACAAACCTCTAGCCAGGCTTCTCAAAAAGAAAAGGGAGATGACCCAAATAGATAAAATCATGAATGAAAATGGAATTATTACAACCAATCCCTCAGAGATACAAACAATTATCAGGGAATACTATGAAAAATTATATGCCAACAAATTGGACAACCTGGAAGAAATGGACAAATTCCTAAACACCCATACTCTTCCAAAACTCAATCAGGAGGAAATAGAAAGCTTGAACAGACCCATAACCAGCGAAGAAATTGAATCAGTCATCAAAAATCTCCCAACAAATAAGAGTCCAGGACCAGATGGCTTCCCAGGGGAGTTCTACCAGACGTTTAAAGCAGAGATAATACCTATCCTTCTCAAGCTATTCCAACAAATAGAAAGGGAAGGAAAATTTCCAGACTCATTCTATGAAGCCAGTATTACTTTGATTCCTAAACCAGACAGAGACCCAGTAAAAAAAGAGAACTACAGGCCAATATCCCTGATGAATATGGATGCAAAAATTCTCAATAAGATACTAGCAAATCGAATTCAACAGCATATAAAAAGAATTATTCACCATGATCAAGTGGGATTCATTCCTGGGATGCAGGGCTGGTTCAACATTCGCAAATCAATCAATGTGATCCATCACATTAACAAAAAAAAAGAGAAGAACCATATGATCCTGTCAATTGATGCAGAAAAGGCCTTTGACAAAATCCAGCACGCTTTCTTAATAAAAACCCTTGAGAAAGTTGGGATAGAAGGAACATACTTAAAGATCATAAAAGCCATTTATGAAAAGCCCACAGCTAACATCATCCTCAATGGGGAAAAACTGAGAGCTTTTTCCCTGAGATCAGGAACACGACAGGGATGCCCACTCTCACCGCTGTTGTTTAACATCGTGCTGGAAGTTCTAGCATCAGCAATCAGACAACAAAAGGAAATCAAAGGCATCAAAATTGGCAAAGATGAAGTCAAGCTTTCACTTTTTGCAGATGACATGATATTATACATGGAAAATCCGATAGACTCCACCAAAAGTCTGCTAGAACTGATACATGAATTCAGCAAAGTTGCAGGATACAAAATCAATGTACAGAAATCAGTTGCATTCTTATACACGAACAATGAAGCAACAGAAAGACAAATCAAGAAACTGATCCCATTCACAATTGCACCAAGAAGCATAAAATACCTAGGAATGAATCTAACCAAAGATGTAAAAGATCTGTATGCTGAAAACTATAGAAAGCTTATGCAGGTAATTGAAGAAGATATAAAGAAATGGAAAGACATTCCATGCTCATGGATTGGAAGAATAAATATTGTCAAAATGTCAATACTACCCAAAGCTATCTACACATTCAATGCAATCCCAATCAAAATTGCACCAGCATTCTTCTCGAAACTAGAACAAGCAATCCTAAAATTCATATGGAAACACTAAAGGCCCCGAATAGCGAAAGTAATTTTGAAGAAGAAGACCAAAGCAGGAGGCATCACAATCCCAGACTTTAGCCTCTACTACAAAGCTGTCATCATCAAGACAGCATGGTATTGGCACAAAAACAGACACATAGACCAATGGAATAGAATAGAAACCCCAGAACTAGACCCACAAACGTATGGCCAACTCATTTTTGACAAAGCAGGAAAGAACATCCAATGGAAAAAAGACAGTCTCTTTAACAAATGGTGCTAGGAGAACTGGACAGCAACATGCAGAAGGTTGAAACTAGACCACTTTCTCACACCATTCACAAAAATAAACTCAAAATGGATAAAGGACCTGAATGTGAGGCAGGAAACCATCAAAACCCTAGAGGAGAAAGCAGGAAAAGATCTCTCTGACCTCAGCCGTAGCAATCTCTTACTCGACACATCCCCAAAGGCAAGGGAATTAAAAGCAAAAGTGAATTACTGGGACCTTATGAAGATAAAAAGCTTCTGCACAGCAAAGGAAACAACCAACAAAACTAAAAGGCAACCAACGGAATGGGAAAAGATATTTGCAAATGACATATCAGACAAAGGGCTAGTATCCAAAATCTATAAAGAGCTCACCAAACTCCACACCCGAAAAACAAATAACCCAGTGAAGAAATGGGCAGAAAACATGAATAGACACTTCTCTAAAGAAGATATCCGGATGGCCAACAGGCACATGAAAAGATGTTCAACGTCGCTCCTCATCAGGGAAATACAAATCAAAACCACACTCAGATACCACCTCACGCCAGTCAGAGTGGCCAAAATGAACAAATCAGGAGACTATAGATGCTGGAGAGGATGTGGAGAAACGGGAACCCTCTTGCACTGTTGGTGGGAATGCAAATTGGTGCAGCCGCTCTGGAAAGCAGTGTGGAGGTTCCTCAGAAAATTAAAAATAGACCTACCCTATGACCCAGCAATAGCACTGCTAGGAATTTACCCAAGGGATACAGGAGTACTGATGCATAGGGGCACTTGTACCCCACTGTTTATAGCAGCACTCTCAACAATAGCCAAATTATGGAAAGAGCCTAAATGTCCATCAACTGATGAATGGATAAAGAAATTGTGGTTTATATGCACAATGGAGTACTACGTGGCAATGAGAAAGAATGAAATAGGGCCTTTTGTAGCAATGTGGATGGAACTGGAGAGTGTGATGCTAAGTGAAATAAGCCATACAGAGAAATATGGATACCATATGGTTTCACTCTTATGTGGATCCTGAGAAACTTAACAGAAACCCATGGGGGAGGGGAAGGAAAAAAAAAAAAAAGAGATTAGAGTGGGAGAGAGCCAAAGCATAAGAGAATGTTAAAAACTGAGAACAAACTGAGGGTTGATGGGGGGTGGGAGGGAGAGAAGGGTGGGTGATGGGTATTGAGGAGGGCACCTTTTGGGATGAGCACTGGGTGTTGTATGGAAACCAATTTGACAATTAATTTCATATATTAAAAAAAATGTAGCTGGGCTTCTAATCACACACAGTCCAACCCCAAATCTCTTACCCTGAACCACTATGATGCACTGCCTCTCATTCTGCAGCTATGGGTATAGATGCACAAGAGAAAGGCTGTACAAAGACATGGATAAGAGTACACAGTTCTTCAAGCTGTATATATATATATAGAAATCTGGTTAAGGGCAGTGCTAAAATGTTTTTACTCTGAGAATTCTACTTCCAGAAATCTGGTTTCAGCTTGCTAATCAAAGACTACAAATGTATACTGTGTAAATAATATTAGATATTGGAGGTTATTGGAAACTGCCAAGTTCTTAGATGTATACTACCAAACATTTTTTTTAACAAGGTAACAATTCTGCTGATATTTTCTTTAGAATGGGATATGCTGCAGAAAGAGACAAAATTGATGTTTCACATTTATGGACTGTTTCACACTTACAGACTATTGGTAGATTTATTGAAATTCCTCTCTGTAGCCAAGTGAGAATTTAGCTACAAATGCTGAAAAGAAGATGCAGCTTTTTGAGTGTAGCATTGTTATGTTAAAATGTTTAGGTCCATTTTCATGACTATAATTAAAAATATATATTAAAGAATTAAGTTTCAACTGCAATTAACTGTGGCTTAGAGGATAAGACAGTGAAGGATTTCTCGTTCTTGTGTAAATGTTGAATAAACGTTCAACTCCTTGGGGAAATAACTTGAATATCCATTGATTTTACTAGTACGGTAATTAAATACGTTCCCTAAGGAAATCTACTTTAGTGTGTTGTAAAGCTGCCTATTGTCTGTGCATCTTGAGCCAGGTATCTGTTTCCTGGTTGTTGGTCTTGGGATTGCTCACTGTCCTTATGATTATTACCTACACAGGAGGATCTGGGTCTTTCTTTTCTCTTTGAAGTTCATCTGTATTTTCCCTAAACATCTTTTCTGTAAGATGGACGATCTTTAGAAAGTCAGGGAAAACAAAATGTAAAGTTTATTTAGGATTCAACAAAGGATCTCCTACTGATATTAAGGACAATTAAAAAAATTTTTAAAGTTCTCAATAGGGTTAACTGCTTTCCCCAAACAAAAGGATATTCTTCCTTTTCTTTCCTCTGTTGTATCCTAGCTCTAAAGATTGTCAATTAACTCTGTAATAAGTACTACTGGGGAGAAGGGGGATTAATAAAAGGATGCATTCCTTCCTTCATTGATTTTATATTCTATTAAATAAATTCATCAGTTTTCCTGTTTTTCTGGAGCACAGATCCTCTAACTATAAACAGTCATTTAACATTTAACATAATAATTATTGGGTGGTAGGTTGATGTAGACTTTTATGTAATATACATTTTATCTAAACTGTCTGTGGTACCCATAATAGGAAGCCTTCAACACAGAAATGATCATTGAATGCCAAAAATTTGTGACAGACACTGGCAATGCAACAGACTCCTGCCTCCAGGGAATGGACAAAGTGGGTAAAGATATGGACTGGGGAATATGAAATTACAATGATATTAAATGCATGTAATCATGAGAGAAGTAAAAGAGGAATCTTGTAGGAGAAACCCCTCTTTTTAGAGAGATGGCCCAAGTCACCTAGAGAGTGAGAGAGTATATAAGTTGAAAAACCTATGAAAAAGGTAACCAAAGGGTAAAAAGGAGGACAGAAGAGAATGTGCCACAAGAGGGAGGAACACATTCAAAAGCTCATAAGCCTTCTAGATTTTATTGCAGAGTATAGAAAGCTACAAAGAGCATCATTTCTACGTTTACAGTGTGGAGTGGCTGGAGGACATACAAATAAGGGGACTTGACAGATGTTTGCAGATCTTTTCACCATCAACCCTATGAGATGCTCACAAAGTATTAAGAATACAGAGAAAGAATCCGAGTTAGTGCACACTTAGGTGAGGAGAAAGAGCAACTTCTGTGCAAGGGACGTAAAGATCTGCCCAGTTTCTCTATCTCTCCTATGGAAAAATGCTCTATTCTCTGAGAGAAAGGTCATCCAAAACAGACATCCTTGGTCACTGGTGAAAATCCAATGTAACCAGAGCAACAGACAGATCAGAGAAAGGGACAACTCTTCTACCCTTGGAGGAGAGATAGGAATATATGCCAGACCCAGATCCCTTCAAAGTTCATGAGTCAGAAGTAATGAAAAGGTCATATGCTCTCTACCCAGGGACATGGTTTCTACCTACATTTGAATCAGAATAGAGAACAAACACCTTTTTCCAGTGTTAATTCATTGTGTAAACATTTTTAAAAAATCATATGATTTATTTTAATAGAAGAAAATCATCATTGTCAAATTTTTTCAGCAAATTAAGGACAGGAAAAAAAGTCTTAACCTATAAAAAAGTATCTGTAAGGTATCTACAGGTGACATATTTAATGGTGAAAGTTTTTCTTTCAATTGGGAACAAGTCTCATACTCTGGTTTCTCTTCAGATCGAATAAATAATTGGGAACAAGTCTGCCTTACCACTCCTGTTAAACATTATACTAAATGCCTTAGTGTAATAACACAAGGAAAAGAAATAAGAGGTGTTTACATTGGGAAGAAAATACAACTGCCTCTATTTACAGATGACACAATTGTCTATGTAGAAAATCTCAAAGGATCTATACAAAAAGCTTCTAAAAGTGACAAGTGAGTTTAGAAAGGGCTCAGAATACAAGGCCAAATACAAAAAATCATTTGTAGCTCTAGTAACTACTAATTATTAATTGGAAAATGTTTTGAAGTATCACTTACTGTTGTATTACAAAAAGAATTATTTATGTACAAATCTAACAAAGAATGTTCAGGATCTATATGCTGAAAAGTACAAAACATTGATGAAAGAAATTGAAGGCCTAAATAACTAGAGATATGCTAGGTCTGTGGCTCAGAAGATTCAATAGTTTAAAATATTCTTTTTTTTCCCCTCAATGGGTCTGTAGATTTAATACATCCAGTCAAGATTAAAGCAGTTTATCTGTAGATATTGACAAGCTGTTCTAAAATTTTCATAGCAAGACAAAAAGAACTAGGAGAAGAAAAACGTGTTTTTTAAAAAAAGGAAGAAACAAATTTTGAAAGCTCACATGAAGATTGTAAGACTTACTGTAATTCTGCACTAATCAGGGTGAGTGGAAAAACAGAACAAGAGAATAGAGGATCAAGGAATAGACTCACCTATTTGCTGTCCACTTATTTTTGACAAAGATGAAAAGGCAATTCAATGTGGAAAAATAATCTTTCAAAAGATAATGGAACATTTATACATTTTTAACAAGCAATGGTGCAACATTTATACATTAATAATAAGCCTTAACCTGTATAACCTGTGTATCTTATACCAAAAACTAGATTAAGATAAGACAAAGATGCAAAATTATAGATATATTGAAGGAAAACATAGGAAAATTACTTGTAATAATCAGGCAAATAATTTTATCTTCTTCCTTAATATAGGATACCAAAGCATAATCCATACAATAAAAAATTGAATTTTATTAAAGTTAAAATATTTTCCTTTAAGAAAGACAATCTTTTAAAATTTTTTCAACGTTCACTCACTTTTGAGAGACAAAGTGAGTGGTGGAGGTGGAGGGAGGGAGGGAAGGGGGGAGGGAGAGAGAAGGAGAGAGAGAGAGAGAGAGAGAGAGAGAGAGAGAGAGAGAGAGACAGACCCCAAAGTAGGCTCCAGGCTCTGAGATGCCAGCACAGAGCCCAACGTGGGACTTGAACCCACGAACCATGAGATCACGAACCATGAGATCACGACCTGAGCCAAAGTCGGACACTTAATCGAGTGAGCCACCCAGGCGCCCAAGAAAGACAGTCTGAAGGTAATGAAAAGACAAATACTGGTAGAAATTATTTGCAAGTCACATTTCTGACATAGTGCATATTTCCTGAATATTTAAGTAAGTCTGAAAGCTTAATGACTACCACCACAAAAGCCATTGAAAAAATAGGAAAAAAAATTTAAATAGACATTTCAAAGAAGATAGATGAGTAGTAAATAGGCATAGGAAAAGTCCCCAGCATTATTAGCCACTAGGGAACACAAATAAAAACCGCACTGAGATGTGACTATTCACATAATGGTTAAAATAAAAACATATTGACACTACCAAGATCTGGCAAGGATGTGGAGCAATGGAAACTCCTATCCACTACTGGTACAAAATAAATGTATGGGCACTACAGATAACAATTTGGCTAGTTCTCATGTAGTTAAAAAAGACACTTACATATCGCCACACAGTACAACTTCCAGCTATTTACCCAAGAGAAATAAAAACTTATGTTCACGTAAAAACCTGTACCATGGACATTTATAACAGCTTTGTTCATAATCGCCCACAGTGGAAACCCGTATGTCATTCATCAAATGGATGGATAAACTGTGGTAGAGCCACTAAAGGAATACTACTAACTGATAAGATGGAATACACCATTAATTCATACAACAATATGGAGCAAAATTAAATGTCTTTTGAAAGCTTTGGCTAGATCCACAAAGTCCTATAATGTAGGATTCCATGTAGATTATATTCTGGAAAAGACAAAACCGTAGGATTGAATATAGATCAGCACACTGTAGCATTGAGGATGGGGAGAAATTGACTAAAAAGGGGCAATTCAGAACAATTTTGGGAGTGACCGAACTGTTCTGATTCACAATAGTGTTGGCAAATAACTCCACGCATTTGCCAAAATCCATAGGAACTGTAGATCACAGAGAATGTATTTTACTGTATGCAAATAAAAACAAAAAGAAGATGGAGAGATATAAATGACACACAAACTATAACAGATGAACGTATTAAATAACAATGAAGTAGGGAAGAACATAATTGCTGATCTTTGAAAAACAGTAATTTGACATGATACTGTAAAGATTAAAGACAACAAGAAGTATATGCCAACACTGTACTTTAGCTTTTTTGCTCACGGGATATGTGTTAGCAATCTTGGAACTGCTTTATATGCATAGTAGGTTTCAACATATATACTTATTTGTTATCTGTTTAATCAGAGGGACTAGAAGCAATGGTATTACCGTAACAATGAGCACCTCTAACACTCAGATATCGATTTCTAAGTGCCATTCTCAATGAAGCAACCAAGGCCAAATTGGAGAAGTGGTTGAATCTAGGGCTGAGAAAATGCAAAATAAATTTATAGCATCATGTGGATGTTAGAAAACAAGTAATTCAAAAAAAAGGATAAGAATGTGGAAAAGGCACAGGAGCCATTCTGTAGGAGTTCCTAGTGGCTAAAGCTCAACAACTGTTCAACAATTTGAGCATCACATAATGATACAGCAGCACTGATTATCATCCCTAGAATAAAATCAACATCCATGAATTCATAGTCCTATGAATGAATAAATAGATAAGTGAATAAATGGAAGAGACAGATTTGATTTTTTTAATTTTATTTTAAATTCTTAAAAAGTTTACTTATTTTTGGCAGAGAGAGAGCATGAACAGCAGAGGGGCAGAGAGAATGGGAGAGAGAAAACTCCAAGCAGGCTCTGCACAGTCAGCACAGAGCTTGACACGGGCTCAAACTCACAAACCATGAGATTGTGACCTGAGCTGACATCAAGAGTCAGACACTTAATCAACTGAACCACCCAGGCACCTCAGAGGCAGGTTTTTTTTAAAGAGAAAAAATGTAATGTAGGATTTAGGAAAATAAAAAATTACAATCAGAACCCAATTTTTTCAGGCTAGTTCCACCAATGGATGCTAAAATTTGTGGGGAAAAAAAACTTCGAGTAACAGTCATTTGCATAGTCTGAAAATCTCTCTCAGATATTTATCGATTATAAATGGAAAACTAACTTTACCATGAAAAAATCTTTAACCAAAGTTAGTATCAGTAATGAGACATACCAACATCACATCCTCTTTCATGTGATGCAATGAGAATGACATATCACTTCTGTGATATTCTTGCCGAACAACGTCAAGCCTCAATCTGGAGAACACACCAGATTCAAACTGAATGAAATCCCACAAAATAGTTGACTGGTATTCTTGTAGTATTAACATGCTGAAAGATATTAGAAGACTGCGAAACTGACTCAGAAAGGAGTACACAAAGGAGACATGACAACTAAATGTAATATGGGAATCTCCACCAGATCTTGGAATAGAAATAGGACTTTAGTGTAAAAACTGGTAAAAACAGGGGGCCTGGGTGACTCAGTAGGTTGAGCATCTCAATCTTGATTTCACCTCAGGTCATGATCCCAGGTTCATGCTCTGTGCTGCGAGCACAGAGCCTCCAGATTCTGCCTCTCTCCTCCTTCCCTTCTGCCCAACTCACAATGCTCTCTAAAATAAAAATTAAAAAAAAAAACCACTAGTAAAAACAGTTACCAAGACTGTAATTTCCATAATAGTCCTTACCAATGTTAATTTCATAGTTTTAATGATTATGCAAGTTGTTAGCCTTAGGGGAAGCTGAATGAACAATATGCAGGACCTCAGTACTATTTTTACAAATATTCTGAAAGTCTAAAATTATTTCAACATAAATAATCAGAAGCCCATAGTCAAGAGAGCATGAAATGCATTGAAAGACCAGTGCAGTTTGACATAGTTGGAGTGCGAAGTGTGAGCTAGAGAGTAGGAACAGATGAAGCTAGAGAGCTAAGCAGAGACCAGATTATACAAAAATATACTCTACACTCAGAAATGAGGAAGGAGTCAGGGAGTTTTTGCAAGAGATTAGCATAGGATTTGCATTTTGGAAAGTGTGCACTTACTGAAATTTACAGAATAATTTATAAAGAGCCAAACATGATGATACAGAACCAATTATGAAGAAAGTTCACGTGGGAGAAGGGGAGGCAGCAATATTGTTAGGATGGATAAAACAGGATAATTTTAGGACAATTTGAGATAAAATAACATTTGTTGATTAAGAGAAAGGAAAGGGGAAGGAAAGGAGTCCAGGATTGCACTCAACATTTCTACTTTAGAAACATTAGGCATTTTGATGTGAGCTGAAAATAGTGCTTTGATGAGTAACTCTTTAAAAATCACCAAGTAATCTAAATCACAAATTCCCTTTCCATCTAAAGACAAAGTATTTGTTCCCTCTCAGATCTCCCTCTCTTTCTCAATGCCATCCCCATTTCTAAGTTGGACTAGCGGTATGACTAACAGTGTCATGAGAGGCAGATAAGAATAGATGCCAAGTGCAAGAAAAGCATTACACCCAGGGAGAAAAAACAGTTTAGTGTTTAAGAGTCTTGGCCCTATAGCTCAACAAGGCTCCAAAGATATTCCCTCCACCTAGTTCATTTTTTTTTTTTTTTACTGTTAGTAACTTTCTCTCTCCAAGTCTCCTTTTACACATCTATAAAATGAGAATAACAAGTGTAACTACTCCTTTAGTTGTCTGAGGGTTAAATAGATGTAAAGGCCTGAGATCAGTGCTTGGCATAGAGTACACTTGAAGTAAATGGTTAAATTCTTACGAAGTTGTTTTTATTGTTGGCTTGGTTCTGTTTACCACTTTTCCTCTTTTGAGAAGGAGACAATGAGCTCGCTAAGTGCCTACTTAGTCTGATACTTCACATAGGTCTTGAATTAGTTTGGGGGGAGGGAGCAATAAGGGGACAGTATTTGATTATTTTATTTCCATCCCAGGCTGCACAGGAAATAATGAATTGTGTTAATAACAGTGATGTTAGGGATATCAGCAGTATGTATACAGACATTACTGCTATGTAACATGGTAGATTTTCTAACAGACTATTTTTGATAGTCTGATAATATATGTATTCTTGGAAAACCCAAACAACATAGAAAGATTTCAAAGTCTAAAACTCCAGTTGTGGTTTTAAGGATGGAATGAAGCACACATAATATTTTTAATACGCATTCCTTGGTAATTAAAAAGTACAGATGTTTCCTTGTCAAAATATTCCTTTTATTATTAGCTATATCAGAGGATATGCTGCCCCAAGTAAAAGAAAATTATGGAAGTAAACACAGATTTAGGGAAATTATTTAAGTTTTGAATATTTGTTTTGGGATGCTTAGTTGATGATATTAGAACGCAAATATCAGGGTTGCAGTTGAATGGCAAGTCTAAAAGGGCAGGAAAATAAATTAGGTCAGAGGTATAGATTTAGAATACAGGACATATAGAATAAATGCCATAGATACCCCAGAATAGAAGGCAAACCCTAACTGCATGGCATTATCTCAAAAGGGTATATACAGTTAATAACAAGGCCTATAATAAAACCCAAATGCATTGCTAATCAAATATGGAAATAATTATTTTATAGAACCAATGTTGTATTGGGGGTGTATTATAAAAAATATTCAAATTTTTTGGTATAATCAGGAATAAGCTCACAGGATATAATGGTACTTTATATCCCATGCTAATAGTTTGTTGTAAAAATTGGAAATTCAATAAAATTTACATGGTCATTCAACATTTAAATTAAATGGCTTCATCTGGACAACCTAAAAAAAAATCTGTACTTTCCCAGTATATTTTATTCTATTATTTTGCATTAGTGACTTTGTAAGTTCATTTTTATCTTTCATGAGAGCCTAATAACTATTATATGTATTAATACATAGAAAGATAAACAGGCATTGTAGAGCCCATTCCAAAAAGACCCTATTTTTTTCCAGGGTTTTTAATCAGGTTTTATTTCTCTAACTCAATAAATAATGTTTTGATCAACTGATGTTTTGTAGGATTCTGCTATAGGGACCCCCATATCATTTGATTTATAGTTTGTAGAGCAAACATTTGTTCATATTGTTTTCTTGTCCAGGCTTCACAACTGCTCACTTGGCATTATGATGGCCGACTGAGCCTAAAAAGTCTTCTTATTATCCTGATCAATTGCTTTTAATGAGACTTAGATGTGAAAACTAAACGTTTTGGATAAGGCTGTTTACAATCCAGCTTTAACAAGGTGAGCTGGAAGTAAGTCCTGCTACATTCGGCTATAGGAAAGACAACATTTCTGATAATTTCTGACATCACAAGTTAAGATTTCCTACTGCCTAGGGTCAGATGAACCTTCGCTGGGGTAATAACAGTGTTCTCCAAGAGCTAAGATTCTAAGATTTTTACTGAAGCTTATGAAAATGAAATTCCAGACAAGGACATGGCTTTTTCCTCTGGTATCTAAAGGAAATGGCATTTTCTAGACCATTACAAAAATGTTATTGTGTTATTACCACCCATGATTATTCATCTTTGGAATCTTTGAACAAAATTTGAAAATACTGATGGAAATAAGGCGAAGATTCATTGCTCATTAATTGATAGCCTATGCCCCAAGCAGAATTGCTTTTTAAAAATGTAGTCAAAGAATAGTTCTGTGATCTGAGAGGTCATATTTAATCATGCCACAAATTATATCATGTGTATATTTGAGAAACTATGGTGACTAGACCAATAATTTCTGAGGTGTTTTGTGTGTTTTCTTGGTTAGAGTTTCCTGATGTTCTTTATCTATTTGCATCCTATAAATAAAAGGTGTCAGAGCCCTAACTGTATATTAAATCTCTACAGGCCACTGAGAGATCAAGGTTTACAGAGCCTTGATGCTATCAAGTTCCCTAGTAGCAGAAACTGCTACAGATTGTGTCATCTGAGCCATGCTCTGTGAGAGTGTCACACTGATATTTCTGAAAGGCAAATATGATCTTATCACTCCCTGTTTAAAATCCTCCAAATCTCCCTCTGTCTTTCAGGATCAAGTCTAAACTCTTAACATGACCTACCTACAAGACATTTCACAATTTGGTTTTTGCTCACCCCTTCTCTCATCTTCCTCTTTCCTTCCATTCTAGCCTACAGAGATGCTTAAGTATTTCAAGTCCCTGAGCAATACCAGGCTATCGTCTCTGAAGTTTTGGCCTTTGCATTTGCTTTTTGCTTTGCTGTATTATTCCACCTTGCCTAGGTATGTTCTGTTTTTACCTCACAGCACTCATCATCAAATATCAAAAGTGTATGTTTACACGTCTCTACCCTATCTGAAGAGACAAGAACAGGGTCTCTTCTCCCCAGTTGTGCTAGCCCTACGTCTGGATCAGTGCCAAGAATTTTAGAAAGTTTTGACAAACACTCATTCACTTGTTGAATGAATGAATGAATGAATGAATGAAGTAATTGCCTCCTGAGTATAGGTTCCAGAGCCAATGCTCAAACTCATGCTGGTTATATCTTAAACCAGCAATAGCATTTCATTCTTAGGATAAGTCAACACACCTGGATCACAAACAGTAGAAGTGGGCTACAAATTCTCCCCCAATCCATCTTATCAAAGCAGCTTTCTTTAGGTCACTATAAAAAGCTCTATAACTTGAAAGCTAATATTGAGATAAGCTCAACCTTTGACCCTCTGAAAATCTGAGGATACATTGATCTGCTTGTAGCCCCTTACTTAGGAAATCACTGACTATTTCAAAGGGCAGAGAGGTTATTTTCTTTCCTCAGAAAGTCATTAGATGAATTCTCTGGAAACAAACTCCAAAATGGACAGTTGCATGCAGTAGGTTTATTGGGCCTTGCTCTAGAGAACGACACCTGGAAGCAATTAAGAAATAGTACTGGGCGGAAGAAAAGGTTGAAATGTGGTGTGGTTTCCACAGGTATCTCAGCTACTCTCCACAGGAAGCTCTGGAACTGGGATGATCCTTCCTAATGGCCTCAAGTTGAGGAGAAAGATCTAGGTCTTTGTACTCCCTCACAAACCAACCACACTTCTCCTGAGGAAGATACTAACTTTGGGAAAGGCAGAGCTCTTCTGCTAAGAACAATTCTGGAAGACAAATTAACAGTATGCCAACAGCAGCTCACACTCTAAAGAATTATGCTGGAAATTTTCCCAGATGGAGCAAAAGTACATGAAGCAAATGCATCTGAAAGGCATTGGTAAACTGTAACAGATATTGAGGTGGCTGCCCACTTCCTTCCTTCAAGGCTGAGATGATCATTCTTCCAGGTGATAGGGGCCTTGGCAATTGAGGCATAAATATTTTGCTTAGTGCAGGTCATGGTTTTATTCATCCTTCTAGTACCATCTTAGCACCATCTCATGGGATCCTTTCCAAGCTGCTCTATCCTATTTCATGAAGAAGTGTTGTTGCTACAACAACAAGTCTCCAAAACTTGAGGACAGACATCTAAAATGTGTCTCAGTAGGCTAAGATTTTCCAGAGCTGTGTTACTTCTGGAGTTTCTTTTTCTTTAAGCTTATGTATTTATTTTTG
>NC_064810.1:38246547-38300942 GCF_023721935.1 Panthera uncia
GAGAGAGAGAGAGAGAGAGAGAGAGAACGAGAGAGAGAGAGAACGAGAGAGAGAGAGAGAGAGAGAGAACGAGAGAGAGAGAGAGAACGAGAGAGAGAGAACGAGAGAGAGAGAGAGAACGAGAGAGAGAGAGAGAGAACGAGAGAGAGAGAGAGAACGAGAGAGAGAGAGAGAACGAGAGAGAGAGAGAGAACGAGCGAGCACAAGCTGGGGAGGTACAGAGACAGAGGGAGACACAGAATCTGAAGCTCCAGGCTCTGAGCTGTCAGCACAGAGCTCAATGCAGGGCTCAAACTCACAAACTGTGAGATCATGAACTAAGCTGAAGTCAGATGTTTAACCAACTGAGCCACCCAGGCACCCCTGTTACTTCTGGAATTCCTAGGGTAGGACCCATTATCTTGCCTTTTCCAGCTTTTAGAGGCTGCTCAAATTCCTTGGTGTCTTACCACTATTTCTTCATCCTTCAAAGCAAGCAATAGCAGGTTGAATCCTGCTCACCTGGCATCACTCTGACTGATTGAATAGTCATATCTCCTTTTCCGGCTTTTGTTTTCTACTCCCTTATAGTGTTAAGAACCGTTATAATTTTACTGAAAAACTTAGATAATCTAGAATAACATTCTCATTTTAAGGTAAGATTAGCAAACTTAGTTCCATTTTCTATTTTAATTCTCCTTAGACGACATGAAAGATGTGAGAGACATGGATTAGGAAGTGGAGATTTATGGAGGTCAGATGGGGGCACCATTGCCCCTACCACAACTGCTTATATATTCAAACAAACAACACCTCTCCCCTAGACCCTTCTCAATCTAGCCTCTCAGGATCTATATATACTTTTCTTGGCCCCTACCAGTAACTTTTGTCTATGTCCTATAGCTTTTTTCAGGGTGCATTCCATTTCCTCCTTTTGTAGTCCCAGCACTGCCTCAGTTGGGTTATGATGTGATTAAACCCAAGTTTTTGGTATGACAACCCAGACTGGAAGTGGGGATAGAAGCAGAGTGTGTCTGAATCAACTTCTTGTAAGACTGGAACTCTAGCCTTTTAAGGGAGATGTGGATCATTCTCCAAGGCCCCCACTGTGTGTAAGGAATCTAGAAATTTAAATGCCTTTATCCAGTTCTTATCTTACCTGTGAGACCCTCACAGGGTCTCAGGCCTTTTCAATTAAGACCTTAACCTTTGGATAAACATGCTTGTAGAGTTCAGAATTTGAACTTTTCTTTCTTTTTCCTTCTAAAGCTCCTTTATTCTTAAAATTAAATGCTAGGCCTCATGCATAGCTGTTTTGACCTTCAGAGATGAAAATAACTTTATGCTGCTTACAAGGTCATCTAGCTTTCATAGTTCACCTAAATTGGTGATTAATCATCTCCAGTCTTTCTTTTTCTTTCCCTAATGTATTAGTATGCAACAAAGAAGGATTTCAGAGTCCTCGAAATACTATTTTCTCTCAACTCTTAGATGTCTGAGATGTTGCAACAGTCAGCACATTCCCTCCCACCATTATTCTATCCCAGTTTAACACCAGTGAAAATTTTAAAGTTTCATTGAAACAGCATACCTCCATTGATATGGTCCTCATTTTCAGCCAGGCATCAGATAACACAATCCAAAATACCATTTAGTTTATGATTTCTAGGATCATTTTTGGTACAAACTGTCTTAGGTAGGCTTCCCCCCAAAAGACTCTGAAATAGAGATTTATGTGCAGGACTTGTACTGGGGAACATTTCTGGTTGCAAAAAACTCAAAGGGAGCAAGAGAAACAAAATTAGCTAAAAGGAGGAATTGGAAGTTTGTACCTTTGTGACAGAGGCCACTAGCAATCTCATACGCAACTCTGGAATTAAGATCTCCCACTTCAAATCAAGCAAGGGGCTGGGTTTTTATACCCTGCATTGACAAGTCAATAGATATCAGCTGCCCATAATGAAGGAACCACATTCTTGAGCAAATCATTGCTCTCCAGCTGAGAGTAATACCTGGAGAAGAGCTTATCTATGAGCAGTCACCAACCAGCTTTCCTTTAGCTGGGGACCTGGGTGACTCACTATAGCCTCCACTATCATTATTTCTTTTATCCCCATCATGGTTGTTTCTAGCTTCATGATTCACTGAAACCTAGTTTTAAGATCCTTTTTCTAGTAATTCTTCTGAGTCCCTGTTTGATATAGCGTTAAAATTTTATGCTACATTTTATTCAAGGATTGCCTATGTACAATTTCATTGCCTATTAAATAAAATATGATAAATAGGAATATGCTGACCTCTGGGCAATATTCAATAACTGATGATAAACTGTGGACTGGATAGACAATAATGATAGCCACTACTCTTTGCCAGGCATGGTAATCTATTAAATGTCTACTTACATCAGGTACCATTCTAAGTATTTGGATATTGTCAATGTACCCAGAAGATATAGATCCTTGCCTGCATGGTAATTTCATATTACCATGGAGCCAATGACTAAATATGCATTTAATACAAAAAAAAGTAGTATAATTCATCAAAAGGTGATAAGTGGTAATGAAAAAACTCAAAGGTAAAAGTGAGTGGAGATGGTTAAGGCATATTGTAATTTTATTTATTTTTTTGTCTTGTTTGTTTGTTTTTAGATTGTAATTTTAAATTGGTGGTAATGGTAGGAATTAATGAAAAGGTACCAGTCAAGTAAAAATTTGCAGAAGGTATTGGAGTTAGCCATAAACTTTTTTATCTCAGAGAAGAGAATCTCTTGGTTAAAAAAAAAAAAAAAAAAAAAAGTCTTATGCAAAGGTTCTATGGCAAGAAGAAAGCTGAAATGGAATAAAGAGTGAAGAGAGCAGAGGAAGATGACATCAAAAAAGTAATAAGGACCATATCATGTTAGATTTTGTAAGCCATTGTGAGATATTGCCATTGACTTTGAATGCAATTAGGTGCTTCCAGAGGGTTTTAAGCAGATCATAACACAATAAGGTTGCTAAAATGATAAAAACCTTGGGGCGCCTGGGTGACTCAGTTAAGCGTCTGACGTCAGCTCAGGTCATGATCTCGCGGTCCATGGTTTTGAGCCCCATGTCAAGCTCTGTGCTGACAGCTGAGAGCCTGGAGCCTGCTTCGGATTCTGTGTCTCCCTCTCTCTCTCCCCTTCCCCCACTCATGCTCTGTCTCTCTCCATCTCTCAAAAATGAATAAACATTAAAAAAAAAAAAAAGTTTAAATGATAAAACCCTTGTAGAGATTGCCCTGGGAGGTCAACAATGAAAACAGTAAGATCTATTAAGAGACTAAATTAGACAGCCCTTCAAGTACATGTTTAGTGAGACCAGTGTGATAGCAGATGTGGTCAGATTCTAGAGCCACAGAATCTCCTGAAAGATTTGATATGTGGTATGGGAAAATGAAAGGACTGAGATCTGAGTGGCTGGAAGGATGAAGTTTCTACCAACTGAGGATTTGGGGCAAAATCACATGTAAAATACTGAATGTCAATTTTGAGATTTCTAAAAAACATTCACCTTAAAATAGGTGGCTAGGTATACATCTATGGTTTGTAAAAGTGGCCTGGGCTATAGATATAAACCTAAAAGTCATCAATATCTAAACAGTATTTAATGCTAAGAGACTGAATAAGATCACCATAGCAGTGGATACAAATTTAGAAGAGGACCAAGAACAAACATGGAAAATACCAATGTTGAAAAATGGGCCAGAAATGAGGAGCCCACTAAAGGAAACAGAGTAGCCATCAGTTAGATTTTTTTTAATTTTTTTAACGTTTATTTATTTTTGAGACAGAGAGACAGAGCATGAACGGGGGACGATCAGAGAGAGAGAGACACACAGAATCCGAAACAGGCTCCAGGCTCTGAGCTGTCAGCACAGAGCCTGACGTGGGGCTTGAACTCACGGATTGCGAGATCATGACCTGAGCTGAAGTTGGACATTAACCGACTGAACCACCCAGGTGCCCCTAGATTTTTTTTTTTAATGTAGTATCCTGGGGGTGCCTGGTGGCTCAGTGAGTTAAGCATCCAACTCTTGATTTCATCTCAGTCATGATCTCATGGTTCATGAAATCAAGCCCCACATTGGACCCCACAGTGCAGAGCCTGCTGGGGTTCTCTCTCTCCCACTCATGCTCTCTCTCTCTCTCTCTCAAAAATAAATAAATAAACATTTAAAAAAAATGTAGTATCCTGGAGGCCAAATAAAAAGTGAATCCAAGGTGAAGTGATTAGGTGGATAATGCTGGTAAAGACTGAGGATTGACTCCTGGTTTCAACACCAAAAATTTCTAAAATAGACAACACATATCGTCTTGGATCCTCAAAACAACAGAACTATTTAAATATTATTGTATTTATTTTACAGAAATAAAATGTAATATCAAATTAGTTAAGTCATTGCCCAGGTAAATATCAGGTATAGAGCTGGATTCTGTTGACTACAAAGTGCATGCTCATTTCACTCAAATATTGGTAATTTTTTAGTGGCAACACTGAAACCAAAATCATTGTTTCCATACAACACCACTGAGGGTTCAAGGAAGATGTGGCTGTCTGAGTACATCAGCTGGCTATTCTCCGACCTTTAAAGTTACCATTTTCATGCTTTCAATCTTCAGATTTACATATTCAGAAATCACTTTTCTAGTATCTAGTAATCATTGTCTGATTATTCTAGGAGATCCATATGTTGAACAAACTCATAGGTGAATACCAAAAGATATATATACTTTATAATGGAGGATGTAAGATTTTGCTATCTATGGCAAACCCTATTCCCTGTGACCAAGTACCTGGGAAGTTAAATTACAGATTTAGATGTAGTTGAGTTTGGATTACTAACAAAGGTAATGGGATGGCTTCGGAGAGATACTCACCTTAACTCCCAGGGAAGCCCACTATTTACTCGTCTCAAAACAGATGTTTCTTAGTGAAAGGAAATATCAGGTAGACAAAAGTAGAATCACATGGTGCTCAAAAACACTAGCTCTGGAACCAGATAACACTGGTTGAATTCTGAAACTATCTACTTGTAAGAATCTGGAGATTTTTTCCCCCTCAACCTTTCTTTGCCTTTGCTTCTTATGTAAAATAGATATATTAATTTTATCCTGTACATGGTATGACAATAAAGATTAAAATAAGTACTGCACACAATGCATTTGCAAGTGTGGTTATTTGAATTGGCTTGTTAGAATCCAGAAGATTTCAATCTCTGAGACATTGCTAGATACTCTCGAACCATTTTTATTTTTATCTCAATTCTTTTCTCATACTTTCAGGCACAGTGTCCCTCCTTTATGGGCACATTTTTCATATATGTAAATGTATGAAACTGAGGCTTTTTAATTTTTAAACCTGGAAACAATTTGCCCGTCACCATTTTATTCTGAATTTGAAAGTTAAGCAAGGAAAAGCTTTTAGTTTCTTTTTCTAGGGCTATGTGCCTATGAAACAAGAGGGCCCATTAGAAGAACACATTAAAAAAAAAATAGAAGATCTGATTGAGGCACAGTACTGGGGCTTTGTTTTTGTGTCAATTGTGCAAGCTGAGTGTAGAAAGTGAATTCTTCATCATAACAGAAACTATTTTAAAATATAACGTGAAGGAAGAGAAGGTTGTGACACAACTAAGGAGAAAAATACTAGAGACTTAAAAATGATGCAGTGAAAATTTCTATGAAGGTTTCCTGCATATTTTACAAGGTGAACCTTCTCCTTTTTGCTATAAAAGTGTGTCTAAAGCTCATGTGTATCTTAGCAGTGCGTGCAATGGCAAGAAAGGTAGGCAACAGAAAATGCTATGAGTGCAAGTAATATATTTCTGAGCTGCTTACTGGAAACACTGGTAGGGGACTCAGGTGGTAAGACAAAGAGAAAAAAAAAAATCCATGAAAGGGAATGATCAAGCAAGCGATTACTGTGGCAACTAAAACTCAATTCTGCCAAGAATCTATGGAATTACAGTGTAGAACACATATCAGAGGCATTCTAACTATGACAAGGAAACTAGGGTCTATAATCATTTATTGAGAACTGCTTATGGGAAGCATTTCTCTTCTTTGTGAGGTTACCATGCTCCCAGGGACAGATAAAAGCCCACAAGCAGAGATTCCATGGTATTTACAGTAAGAAGCCTGTGTAGACAGTGTAGAATGCTAAGAGGGTATGAGACTGACGTCTCTTATGCCTAAAAGGAAGGGGTTGGGGGTTAACATACAATAGGAAGCTCATAAATCTACCCACATTATAAACATATTATCGATAAATTGTAGGTATAATCTGTTATGAGATGGTTAAAAGTTCTGACCTGGACTTCAAAGTGTACATGGGGTAAAACCAGAGGCTATGGAAAGACCACTGCTATACTTGTATTCAAGATGTTTTGAAACATATTAAAAGATATGAAAACTTTGTCTCCATTTTAATATGTAGTGTATTTAGTACCATTTATTGGAGACATTCAGACATGTCATAAGCATTTATTTATCTGAGATGGTTTAGCCCTAACAGCTATTTCTAGAAATAAAGTGTTTTATTACATAACACGGAAGAATGCTTATAGCCCAGTGATTGTGTGGTGTGCCAAATTTCTCCTCAAGTAGTGGTTGTAATTTAACAAATGCATTTTTGGAAGTGATACTAAATATAATAGGTCATCAGAGAAATTTAGTAATCATTTCACACAAATTGTATACTTCTAGACTCTTGTGAGGTTTTAGAATTACTGTTCTCACCATTCTAGGAAAAACTCTCTTGTTATATCACATTTAATTATATGTATACCTGCCGTGTTTGGGGAAATTTGTCTCTCTTAAATGTTGAAAGTAAATTTTTAGGTTCATTGATTTCAACATGTGATATTAACTTTCCTTTTCTAAATGAAGCCAGTCACTGAAATGACAGTGATTTTGTAGAGATTATACCTAAATCTCCCTCACCTACAATTTTATTTTGTTTGATTTATATGGTGTATGATTAAACCTGTGGGGGGTATTTTTCATTGTGATTCAGTACACTGTACTGATAAAATCAATGAGTGCTTTTAATAAATGATAAAAAATACTGATATTTTCATTTAATTTTTACTTTGCCAATTGAAGAGCAGACAAACCAGATTGTTCCCATATAACATGCATTTGTAAAGGAGCTGAAGAACAAGTAAAAGTACATAACAACAATCTTTTTCATATACTGGAAATGCCAAGGACAGATTTCTAACTTTGTTCTGCAAAATGTATACTTCAGCACTGAACAAAGGGAAAATGTAAAGACAAACCCATTGAATCTGTAATCCTATGTGTTAGACTACTCATTGTTGTGGATTTTATACATTAAGTACTGTCAAAGCAGAAATTGCACCAGACAGTTAAAGACAAGAAAGACTTCATTCAAATCTATTTCAAAAGGGGAGAGAAACCAGAACTCATTCTGAGCTCAACTCCATTGAAACAAAGGGTGGGAGGGCTTCTAAGAGCTGGAGATGGAGGGAGGGGTGGGTCATCTGTGTTTGCTAATTAGCCAAAGGAAAAGCAAACTTTCTACAATATTCTTGACAGAAGGTAGTTTTACAACTTGGATCAAAGCATACATCAAAGTTAGGTTCCTACCCTTCCACAGAGACTGGGAGGTAGGGATACTATCTTCCTTGACAATTACACTTCAAAGGAATGGCTTCCAGATCCTTGAGAAAGACTGTCCTGGGTTCTAAAACCAGCAAGAGGTTTTTAAAAAGATTTACTTCTCCAAAGGGCAGAGAAAGAATTTGCAATAACACATTCTCTAAAGCAAATGCTCTATGGAAAGGCAGATCAGGGGCTGACAGGCAGGAAGTAGTCTGTCCAAAGATTCGTCAAGCCAAGAGAAATGCTAAGGCCATCTGGGTCAGTCCTTAACTTTATAATAAAATTTGAGAATGTTAACAATCTAGTTATTATATTATTTCATTTGGTGTACTTAAAAATGTATAAGAAATTGAATTTTATTCTCAACAAATTAGATTGTTTCAAGTAGGTTAAAGTGATATCTGTTTTAATTCTGAAACTCAGTATTTTTTAAGAAGATAAATATATAATATTAAAAGATTCTGCTCCTCAAAATGTAAACCAAAATAGATAATTTTTATATTCCTATTAGAAGTTACTGTATCCTAAAGGATTAAAAAAAACAATCATTTGGCCATATGAAATATGTCAACTAGGTGTCATTTAATTATATAGAATGGAACAAAAAGAGAAAATAAAACCAATATTTGTCTACTGCCAGCCATCTTTTTCATCTTTGTGATTTCTTCTCCCTTAGACTTCGGGGTTCTACTTTTTCTTGTTTTTCATCTGGGTAATCTGCCTATTCTTTCTCTTTCCTCTTCTTCTGTTCCCTGACCTTTAGATCATATATTCTGTCCTTAGTACACTTCTAATCTCATTATAAATGCAATTTCCTAGAGCATGAATCTACTTCAATAATTTTAATTATCTCTTATACACTAGTTGACTACAAGATGCATATAAACAGTACTAATATTTATGTATTTATCTTTTTACATTTTGTCTGCTGGTCAAGCATCTCCACTAGTGTATATAAATAGGACCTCTTTGTCTTTTCTCCAAGTTTTCATTTTCCTTAAGTCTTCAATTATTACCTATATAACAAGTTACTAATGCTAGGAAACTTGGAGTCATTTTCAAATTCCTTACTCTTCAAATCTAATTGATTACTAGATTTAAAATATATATCTCTTCCTCTGTGTAAACACCATATTTATTGTGTATTATTTCTCCTCAGAACTGTCACACTAGCCTCCTGGTAAGTCCCTTGGTTTCCTTTCCTGCCTATTGTCTTCTGCATGATAGGTAAGAATATCATTCAAACTCAATTGATCATGTCATTTTCTTGCTTAAAGACCTTTAGTGACTTCATGTTGTTGATAGTAATTCAGATAACTTAGCACATTATTAAATATCTTTTACAATCTGTCCTCAAAATTTTCCACTTCTATCTCCCTCTACTCCACTTACCCCATTTTACTAATACTCAAGTTCAGCTACATAAAAGACTCATCTATTATTCTATTACTAAACACACATAAACACACCTATTCTATGATACTCATAAGTCATGCCTTAAAAAGTCTGTCCTTGAGGTCTTTCTTCACTCTGCAGGCAGAAAGGACTGCTATATTTCTTTTGTGGTCCTAGCCCTGTAATGGCATTGATCACATTTAGTGTAATGAGTTATTCCATGACTGCTTCTTCTTTGTGGACCAAGACAACATTATATTTATTTCGGACCTGTTCCCCTGAGTTCCTCAAAGGCTCAAAGTACACAGCACATACGACTTGGTGCCTACTAATGATTTAATTGACTTAATGAACGTGTGTCCCTGGCCATCAAAGAGCTTCAAGTCCTAGTAAGAACACATATTTATTCTTCTCCTTTGCCTTCGCCTTCGCCTTCGCCTTCTCCTTTGCCTTCTTTCTCCTTCCCCTTCTCCTCCTTCCCCTCCTCCTCCTCTTCCTCCCCCTCCCCCTCCTCCTCCTCCTCCTCCTCCTCCTTCTTCTTCTTCTTCTTCTTCTTCTTCTTCTTCTTCTTCTTCTTCTTCTTCTTCTTCCTCTTCTTCTTCTTTACGAGAGAGAAAGAGAGAGATAGAGAGAGAGAGAGACAGCATGGGAGGGGCAGGGGGAGAGGGAGAGAGAGAGAATCCCAGGCAGGCTTCACACTCAATGCAGAGCAAGATGCAGGGCTTGATCCCACCACCACAAGATCACAACCTGAACTGAAATCAAAAGTTGGATATTTAACTTACTGAGCCACCTAGGCGCCCTGAAAACATTCATCTTAACTGATTTTTTTTCTTATAGGATTCCAACATTTTTCTTTTTAGATGTACCTAATTTACACTTTAATTATACTATCCATGTAACTATGAATTTTGTTGTTCTGACGGTAGTAGTTACTTCAGAGAGGATGTTTTTGTGTACATTTCTTCAATGTAAAATATTCCTTTGCTTTGTTCAAATTTTACTTCTTTAACCTCTCAAAGACAGTTTTAATATTTGGAACCATCGGTTTTTATTTTTGGTTTAAACTTTATTTAAGGACCACTTCACTGTTTTGTCCCAAGTTACTCATTTTGTCTAGTTTCTCCATATTTGATGATGAAGTAAAAGCTAGTTTTACATTTAAATTATGTAGTAAATGTATGAAACAGTTAGAAAACAAAATGACAAAGGATTTTTCCAAGTAAACCCTGTATTAGAAATCTTGCTTTTATGGCCTCCTTTTAAAAAGTTTATTTATTTCAAAATTTTTGTTATTTTTAACCTTAGAAAAAGTTGAAGCAATTATTTACATTTATTATAAAACACTTAACTGAATTCCTGGTATATTCATGGTGTATTTTAAAGCCAGGATTTTTGTTATCTCAAACAACCCTGTATCAAATTATGAGGATTATTTTTACTTTTAACTGTAGTTGCATTGGAATATTTAGCAGTTAAGTGTTCTCTGACTGCAGGCAACTTTATTGTACTTAATGAGAATTTGTTGAAATGCTAGTAGTTAACTCAGAGTATCAACTGAAAGGCAAAAATATGTGGCAAAAACTAAGGAATGTCAGGTGTCTGGACATCACTAGTCCCTGGAGCTTTGCATCAGAAAGCACTACTGAAATGAATGAGTTCTAAACATTCTTCTATCACAGTATCATTATACTCATGTGTCTTGATCTAGAAAAGCTAGTAGGATTGGTTTATCATAGATCATGAGCCCACAGTCTGGTTAAGGAAAGACAGGATTAATATCTCTTGAACCTACTCAAGTATATTTACCATCACTGATTACTGTCTTTACCCTGGTCCAAGACTTTATCATTCCTCTTCAAGTTTACCACAGCAGCCCAAGTTAGCCTCCCCTCTGATGCCAAAGAGAGCTTTCCAAATTATAAATGCAATTTAAAAACCACTCTTTCATTAGACACATAGATCAATGGAACAGAATAGAGAGCCCAGAAATAAACCTACACTTCTATGGTCAATTAATCTATGACAAAGAAGGCAAGAATATACAATGGGGAAAAGACAGTCTCTTCAAAAAATGGTGTTGGAAAAACTGAACAGCAACATGCAAAAGAATGAAACTGGACCACTTTTTTATAGCATACAAAAAATAATCTAAAAATGGATAAAGATCTAAATGGAAGACCTAAAGCCATAAAACTCCTAAAATAATAGGCAGTAAACTCTTGAACATTAGCCTTAACAATATTTTTCTGGCTCTGTCTCCCAAGGCAAGAGAAACAAAAGGAAACATAAATAATTGGGATGACATCAAACTAAAAAGCTTTTACACAGCAAAGGAAACCATCAATAAAACAAAAAGAGAAGCTATGGAATGGAAGAAGATACTTGCAAATGATATATCAATAAGGGGTTAATACCCAAAATATATAAATAAATTATATAACTCAACAACAACAACAAAACAATAATATTCAGGTTAAAACATGGGCAGAGAATCTTAAAGATATTTTTCCAAGGTATACATACAAATGGCTAACAGACACATGAAAAGATGCCCCAAATCAGCACTTATCAGAAAAATTCAAATCAAAACCACAGTGATATGTCACCTCACATAAGTGACTAGTATCAAAAAGAAAAGAAATAAAAAAAGTTAGGGGATGTGTGAAAAGGGAAACCTCATGTACTGTTGATGAGAATGTAAATTGGTGCAGCCACTGTGGAAAAGAGTATGGAGGTTCCTCAAAAAACTAAAAGTGAAAGTAGCACATGATCCAGTAATTCCACTTATGGGTATTTATCTGAAGGAAAGAAAAACACTAATTTGAAAAGATACTAGATTTTTTTTCACATTAGACTTTAATATTCATACAGCAAATAAGGTGCATTCAGGAACCTAACACCCTAAACCCCACTAGGAGGGCTCCCACCCCTTTCAAGAGCTTTAGGGTTTAGAGTGGAGGATGAGGAGCTAACCACCTATCTGAGATTGGCCCCAGAGACTGTCTTTGCCCTTCCTTACCCTCCTCAGGGTTTAGGGGATAACACTTGGTCACAGACCCTCACGTAACCCTCTGACTCTACTTGTGCACATATAAACACTATGGGCCCTTGAAGAGTTGGTCAGTTTCTGGTAGGGCCCCTGCTCAACAGCACCAAGTGGAACGGGGCATGAGGGAAGGGTAGCAAGCAGGCCCCATCTATGGACTGAGGGAGGGAAAGAGTGCCGCGTCCCCAACCTTGTCCACTTCCCAGATGTTCTCCAATAGTTCCCAGGTCCTCCCAGTAGCTGGGATTGGCAGGTGGTGGGTAGAAAGGTAAATGGTCTAGGCATGCTTTCCTTAGCAGACTCTAGGGTCTGGTGATGCTCAGGCTTCCAAATAGGGGCCTTTGGAAAGGCTGGGAGCCAGGATTCTGGGTGTGAGACTCTGTTGTACAAAATACTGTGGGATGGCCACATGCAGGGCCCAGACTGGTCCAGCCAGTCTGTATAGAGAGATATTGCATTTAAATAATGACAAATTCATTTAAAAGAATTAAAAAACAACAATTAATGAAACAAATAAAAAAAAGCCATACAACGTAAGACAGGTGGGGTAGGCAGGAAAGCAGGCAGGGGAAGTCTCAGACCCAAGGCATTGCTACATCTTGTCTGGGTTGAGATCCCCAGCCTGGTTAGCTTTGGACCCCTGGCTTGCTGTGAGATAGTGGTACTGAGGGAGGGTATGACAGGGAGGAGAATAAGCTTATGTTTAGTGCAGCATTATTTACAATAGTCAAGATATGCAAGCAATCTAAGTGTTCTTCGATAGATAAAGAAGATATGGCGTGCACGCATGCACGCGCACACACACACACCCACACAATGGAATATTATTCAGTTATAAAAAAGAATAAAACCTTGCCATTTACAATAAAATGGACAGACCCAGAGGGTATTATGCTATGTAAAATAAGTCAGAGAAAGACAAATACCATATAATTTCACTGATATGTGAAATCTGAAACAAACAAACAAACCGACAACAAAAATGAGATCAGACTCATAACTATAGAGAACTGGTGGTTGACAGAGGGGACAGGAATGGGTAGATGGAAACAATAACTGAAAGGGATTAAGAGGTACAAACTTCTAGTTATGAAAGACAAGTTACAGGCATGAAAATACAGCATAGGAATCTAGTCAATAATAGTGTAATAATTTTGTAGGGTGACAGATGTTACCTATACTTATCATGATGACCATTTTGTAGTGTATATGATCACCAAATCACTGTTGTTCACCTGAAACTAATATATGTCAACTATATTTCAATTAAAACAATGAATAAAAGAAAAACCACTCCTTCATTAAAATTCTTCAATGGCTTCCAACATCTTTTAGGCTATTGTGCACACTTCTTAGTTTGTTGTAATGGGCCTTTCCAACATAAACTGCTTAAATCCTCATTCACTCTCTACTCTCATCCTCGTAGATTTGGATCCCACCAAAAATAAGGCTTTATCTTCTTATATCTTCACATGTGCTTGGTTTTTTGCATGGATCAGATTTTAATGACTCTAACCCTTGTTGATGTTTTAGAAATCAGCATCAGCATCTTCTAAAGTGTCCTTCCAATGTGGGTACTGCACTCGATCCCTCATTTTATCTCCCCCCATGAAACCTTGTAGTTACCCATGTCCACTTTTCTCACAGCATTCATTATTAATTTTAATTATCTCTTTGCTATCTATCCTTTTGCAAGTAGAGAGTAAATATTTTAGACTACAGATGGTGTGTTTTTCATCTTTGCATTTCCAATACACTTAATTCATAGTAGGGCCTCAGTAAATGTTTGTTGAGAAGTAACATTTTTGAAGCCAAAATGTTTCATATGCCTTGGCTCCTTTATTTTTTCCCAATTTCATTATACTGTATTCAAATTTGCTGATCACATAGGTTCCTATAGCCAAATTAAAATCCTTCCAATATTTTGTAACTTACAGTTGGGATGGGTACAAATGATTGAGTGGCTTTGTTATATTCTCAATAAGAGTGGTTAATATCTACTTCCCAAAAATATTGCCCCAAAGGAAAAAACATGGAAGTGTTATTAGAGAAAAAAAAAGGACAATTTTATATTTCTCATCATGTAGTATTTGGAAGTGATAGATATGTTTACGACACAGATGGTAGTGATGATTTCACAAATGTATACTTCTCTTCAGATTCATTAAGTTGTGTACATTACATATGTACAGCTTTTTTGTTGTTGATCATATCTCAATGAAATTTTTTTATTTCAAGTTTTTATTTAAATTCTAGTTAATATATAAGGTAAAATTGGTTTCAGGTGTAGAATTTAGTGATTAATCACTTACATACAACATCTAGTACTCATTACAAGTGCCTTCCTTAATAACCATCACTCATTTAGGCCACCCCCTGCCCACCTCCCACCATCAACTTTCAGTTTGTTCTCTATAGTTATGAGTCTCTCATGGTTTGTTTCCCTCCCTCCCTTTTTTTCTCCTTCCACTATGCTCATCTGTTTTATTTCTTAAATGCCACCTATGAGTGAAGTTTTATGGTATTTGTCTTTCTCTGATTGACTTATTTAACCAATTTCATGAATTATTTCATAATGCACTCTAGTTCCATCCATGTCCTTGCAAATGGCAAGATTTCATTCTTTTTGATGGCTGAGTAAATATATATATCACATCCTCTTCATCCGTTCATCAATAGATAAACATTTGGCTCTTTCTATAGTTTGTGACTTGTTTCAGATTGTTGATATTGTTGCTAATGCTGCTATAAACATCAGGGTGCATGTGCCCCTTCAAATCAGTATTTTTGTATCCTTTGGGTAAATACCTAGTAGTGCAATTGCTGGGTCATAGTGTAGTTTATTTTTAACTTTTTGAGGAACCTCCATACTGTTTTCCAGAGTGGCTTCACCAATGAACTGTTTATTTTAAAAAAGGAATAAAGGGATGATAGAAGATAAAAACAACAAATGCCCTAGTGGTCTGACCCTTCATCCAATTTACTATAACCAAGTTTTATTTTGGTTTATTTGATTTCTCCTTTTAATATATGAGAAACAAAGGGGGGGGGATAAAGAAGACTGATTTGTAAAGGTTTCTGAATCTCTGTAACCATCCCATTTCTAATCACATTGCTTTGCACAGATTTAATGAACTATAAATACCTTTCCATTGATTTTTCCAGTTATTTTAGTATTTTACTATATATAAAATATATTATTTTAGTATTTTATTATATATATTTAATATATATATTATATATAACCTATAGTATTAAGGATAACCACTTAAAATTTGGGGAGAATATAATTCACTAGATTCTCAAAAAATATTTTAAATAAGTGCACATCTGAAATAATTTGATTATTAATTGAAACCACTGTTTTTTAACAACAGAGGACACTGTAAACAACATGAGGGCTATTATATGAACTATATGATTCTGCAAGTAAGGGACAGACCCACAGGGCTGCTAAGCTAAGCAAGTCCAAATTGAGCAGTCTAAATCCTTAGGGCTATATATTGAACACTGGCTGAAATCCAGGTCTCTGGGCCCCAGTTTAGTCTCTATCGCATGTTTTTGTTCTATTGGAGGATCTCAAGTTTTTATAATATAAACTGTATTCCATTAAAAACAAACATCTCAGAAACATATTCCATATCCAAAATAACTCTTCCTGTTTTGAGAATCGATAATGTGCAAAGAAGTAGAACTTTCTTTATAAACCTACTTTCTGGAATTTGTGTTAAAAAAATGGTGACTTTCAGGGCACCTTGGTGGCTCAGCCGGTTAAGCATTCAACTCTTGATTTCAGCTCAGGTTATGATCTAGTGGTTTGTGAGATCAAGCCCTGTGTCAGACTCTGTGCTGACAGCATGGAGCCTGCTTGGGATTCTCTCTCCCTCTCTCTGTGCCCCCCGTGCGCTAGAGCTCTCACTCTCTGTCTCTCTGTCTCTCTCTCTCTCTCTCTCAAAATAAATAAACGTTTTTTAAAAAGTGACTTTTTCTTTACATTTATAAATATAAAACTATATTGTCATTTTGAATATGCTTATTTAAATTTTATACAACCTTCCAGGGATGCTGAAATGTGTCTCTTCAGCATACTTATGACCTTAAGAAAGCTCTGCAATATAAAATGGTACCACGTATTTAAAGCCTTTTGATGCTTTAAACTCTAGAATGCCATTTGAAGTATGTGTCTGGTTTGTAGTTAGCGTTTTATTTCATATTTCATGAAACATAAAGTTAATATCTTTGGATATCAATAGTTAGACTTTAACTATTATTTTACAAAATGAGTAGCTTAAAATGTGTGCATTTTATGTGGTCAACAATGATTTCTGAAGGTGATCCAGGGCATGTGTCTAATGCAGAACTGATCTTGTTATAGGTGTGAGATTATCTTACTTTAAAACCCAAATCCTGCCATTAAATCACCGACAAAGCTTTCATTTCAAATATAGCCTTTAAATGCATAACACAACAGAAGGACAATTAAAGATAGTCATAGTCTATTATCATTGCCATTGGTTCTGCTAATGAGTTCTGTGACTTGTTTCAGAATCGAAATGCTACTCCTGAGAAAGCTTATCAACCTAAGTAAGTGAGTCTTTATCACTTTGCCCTTAAATAGCTAGTGTTCTGCGCCTTTGAGTTTGGGGAGCAGTGCTAAAAG
The DNA here is from genome assembly GCF_023721935.1 of Panthera uncia. NCBI lineage: Eukaryota > Metazoa > Chordata > Mammalia > Carnivora > Felidae > Panthera > Panthera uncia. The sequence continues at coordinate 38,263,279 of NC_064810.1, forward strand.
AAACTCTTTATAAAAGAGCTATTAGTCTTGTGCAGTCTAGGATTTGACAGCTCATGAGGTTACACAGACCATTACATTACCAACATCATTTCCAATTCCTTAGGCATCTCCTCCAGCACCTCTGGAGAAATAATACTTCAGCTTCGCTTCTTTTCTTTTCTTTTCTTTTCTTTTCTTTTCTTTTCCTTTCTTTTCTTTCTTCTCTCTCTCTCTGTCTCTCTCAATTTTACTAATCTAAACTACATCATTGAATGAAAACCTACACTCTTTGGAATTTTTCCACCTAAATACCTGTTTTTATACCTTTAATAATAACATTAATCTTTTAGGTGGAAAGGAAACAATATAAATAGCAAAAATAAATTAGTTTGCTTTTGGGAAAGAATCAATTGATTTCATTCATTTATTGAAATAAAATTGAAAGATCATAATCCTGTATGTAGTGTTGCTGTGATTTGCAATTTAAAAAATCATTTATGTAAGTAACAATCCTCTGAGCTTCTAGAGAAGAATAAATTAGGCATTGAAGTAAGAAGATTTGAATATGGGCATTTTTTAAAAGAAAAAATAACATAAGTGTTGTTTTTTGATAAAATGCCAGTGTCTGACTATATATTTAACATGGTCTTATTTTTAGTACTTCCACATGTATTTTGTAATATAAGTTTCATCTATAGACAGTCTTATAAGTTTAAAATTAAAAAATAGCATCAACATATTTTCTGTTCTATATTTGAATTTTCTTTGTTTTGGAGATATCATTGTATAAGAACACGTAGGATCTGGGTAAAAAATGATTTTCCACCTGCTGTCTGTTGTATTATTTAAGTATATGTTTATTTTATTGATCCTACATTTTCCAATAAAATATCATGTAATTTTTAAGGAGAAACTGGATATTTATTATTCACTGCAATATGACCTTTCCTACAGAATAATGGTGTATTTCTTTTTTTTTGTTTTTACATTTTTTAAATTTATTTTTGAGGGACAGAGAGAGAGCACAAGTGGGGGAGGGGCAGAGAAAGAATGATACACAGAATCTGAAGCAGCCTCCAGGCTCTGAGCTGTCAGCACAGAGCCCGATCCGGGGCTCGAACGCACAAACTGTGAGATCATGACCTAAACCGAAGACAGACGCTTAACTGACTGAGCCACCCAGGTACCCCAATAGTGCTGTATTTCTAAGGCATTCAACCCCACAATGTCCTCTTATATGTTACATATGTTATAGATGTAAAGGTGTCTACAGGCAATGTGAAAGTTAACTCAAGTCAAATTGTGTAGTAGTTACATGGCTCTCCTTCTTTTCTATTCTCACTCACTCTCCCTCTGCCCAATGCCAAATATTTCATTCCAGGTATTTTCAAAATTTTTGAAAAAATTTTTAAGAATGACAGAAAAATCAAGGAAAAGAAAAATTCCTGTTTGGAAACCAATGTCTTGCAAGTTCCTCTGCTATTGTGTTGCTAAATACTACGTGACCCTATATTTTTTGTATGTTGAGCTGGTGAAAGAGACTCAGGAAGACTGTTCTAGACTACATCTTCTTATTAACATTCCATTTTTGTTTTTAATTTTACTTATGGTAAGAAAAAATAGCATAAAATCTACCTTCTTAAATACTTAAATGTACAGTGAAGAATTGTTAACAATAAGCATAATGTACAAGCAGATTTCTAGAACCTATTCATTTTGCACAACTGAAATTTTATAAACATTGAACAGCAACTTCTCAAGTTATTTTAAGGCTCTTAAAATATTGCCACTTTAGTGTAGAAAAGTTTAACCTTCATAGGGGATGTTCAAGAAACTGACTAAAATGTCAGCATGGCCCAAAGAGAGTATCTCAGATAGTGGAATTTTATGTAACCCCTGTTGAGGCAAAGTACTCTCCCTTTGAGCATTGCTTGGATTTAATATTCTCTCTTGAAAGGCCCTCTTTTGGTTTTTATGTCTTGGATTCTTATTTCATGGATTGAAGATTAGTGGCATCATTGTCTCTAAGCTCTTATGGTGGTAAGAAGGATATCTGTGATCTAAGACAAACCCTAAGGAAAAGAAAAACAAAAAATCAATGAAATATCTTTAAATAAACCAAGTACTCATAATTGTTTTCAGTTTTTGAAAATTATATTTTTTTTCTTAAAAATGATCAAGATAAAGTAATTTATTATCATTTTATGATTAAATGTCCCATTGTGATTAAAAATGAAATCAGTATACCCTTAATAGATGTCATATCTTTACATGGAATTTTCATATAAAGAGAAAATATCAGCTGAAAGATTAGAAAGAATGAACTTTTAGTTCATCTACAATCCTTCTCTTGAAAAATATTTAATCATTCTATATTCAAATGTGAGAAATAATTAGAAGATTAGGTCAGAAATTTTATAAATTTGACACATGGGTATCCATGTTTTCTTCTTAGAAAACTTTAATTCTAACAAGCCAGTTAAAAAAATCTAGAATAGCAGCTATATTCCTTCCATTTTTTGGGAAAACAAATTAATTAAAAAAAAATGTTACATATTTCCTTCATATGTTGAAATTTGAGGTAAATAGTTTTTGAAAGGTAATTCAGAATGTTTCAGATTGATTAATTATTGACCCTAAATCTATTTTTGTTACATCTGAATTCTAATAAATATTTCAGGGAAACAAAGTTATCTATTTTCTAACTGATAAATATGCTTAAAATAGGTCAGGAAACCTTATAAAGATTACTTTTATTTTTTTAAATTAAATCAATGCTCCTTGTTGTCCACTTGGTCAATGTATCTCTTTCTAATGATCATCTGTATTGCATCATTTTATGAATTTCCTTTTGAGGAAATACAAATAGACTATATGTTTTAATTCAAATTTTGTTCTATAGTATAACTGTTAAAATATATTTACAGTATGTGCTATGGAAATAAACGAAAGTCGACCAAATGAGAAAAGCAAAGGCTGTTCATTCTGAGTTTGCTATAGCAAAGCAGCCACTGTCACGTGGATTTGGCAGAGACTTGGGCATGCAGTGGAGAAGGAAAGATTTATAGTGAGAAAAAGAAAGATTTCAGGTATGTCCTGTTTGGAGGTTCTTTTCCTGGGGTAGCTGTAGGGTGGACTAAATAAAAGTGGGCTTCCTAATTGATTGGTTTGGGCTATATATTTGGCTTTCTCTGGTTGGTCCTAAATTGGAAACAGAGACAAAAGTAGGGGAAGTTGTCATTTATTAATCAAGTCCTGCAAATTCTGGACCAATTGTTACAGAAGTTATTGTTTAGCTCCTGGATTGTCACTACAGATAGCAATGTGAGCAGGCTGGCTTCCTTGATTGATTATTGTAGATAGCAGGGTTGGTTTCCTGGGCAGGTTGTGCAGGTTGTGGTTCAAAGGTATATTTATATATGTGATCTGCCCATTGTTTGTTTGCATATTCAGTCTCTCCGTGTTAATAAGAACTGGATTAAGAGGAAGAGATTGGATTAAATGACCTACACTAAGATTCAATGACCTTCATTTATGAAGAGAACATTGATCTGAAGCTTTCATTAATTCATAGATCAATGGTAAATATAAAAGAAAGAAAATGAGTCATTTTCTCTTATATAAATATTAAGTTATTCAGAGCATATTGATTTAAACAAAATTAATTTCACCAAACATCTCAACTACTCAACATAGACAATTTTTTTTCTTTTCTTCCATACCAATGGCCTCAGATGTAGTAGAGATCATGTTATTAAAGACTGTACTAACTCTGAAATCTTGAGTTGTTTTTTAAACACATTTGCCAAAAATCCAACTAAATGAAAAGAAGTATGTATTTTTTGAGACATGTATTTGGTATGTGCTATATGAAAGACATTGTGTACACAGCAATGCACAAAGAAGAAATGGTATCTTTCTCAGAAAGGCCACATTCTAATAAGTGGAAGACAGATATAAAACTCATAATGGATGTCTATACAGTGATGACTAATTTGTTTGTCTGTAAGTTAAGAGTAAGAATGTTTATAAATTACAGTATAAAGTTTTTAGGTATATTTAATTTATTCTTTCTAACTTAAAAAAATCACCAGTTTGACCTTTATTGACGTGTGACTTTAAGTTTCTTTTTGTATGGTTATTTATTTGGCTCTAATAATTAAGATATTTTCAAATAAAAACAACCCAATTCCAAACTACAAGTATTTTAAATAGTAAAGACTTTCGTTGTCTCCTATAACACAAAGTCTGGAAATTGCTATCCCATGTGTTTTTAGTCAATGGATCAGCATCATCATCAAGAATTCAGGTCTTTCAGGGCTCCTGGGTGGCTCAGTCAGGTGAGCGCCCAACTCTTGATTTTGACTCAGGTCATGATCACATGGTCATGGGATTGAGCCCTGTGTTGGGCTTTGTGCTGAGCATGGAGTGTGCTTGGGATTTTCTATCTCTGCCACTCTCTCTCGCTTGCCGTCTCTCTCTCTCTCTCTAAAATAAAACAAAGAGAAAAGAGAGAATTCAGGTCTTTCTTTTCTGTCTCCCTTGGGGACTGTGGTAGATATAGTAGATGGCTCACTCAGTACCCATCTCAAGAACCATTTCCTTGCTTTCTCTACTTTAGAGGCTGGAAAGAAAAAAATCACTTTCTCAGACTCTTTTCCCATGAAGAGTGTTTATATGAAAAAGTGTTTTGTCTTTCTACTGAGTTACCACACCTCTTCTTCTGTCCTGCTTTCTCCTTTGACTATTTTGACATGGACATGTTGTCTAGGACAGCCTTCCTATACCATAGGGAAAGGCCGAAGCAACTGAAGAAATCTTTCTCTTACCATCTTAGAGTTGCTGTCCCGAAGGCAGCAAACACCAACTTAGAGATTTTTTGCTGAGTGAAAAAAAGTAGAATTTTACATTTGTTTAGTTCTCTATTTCTGTTACTTACAATGATATGAAATAAAGACAAATTTCCTCTTTTTTACAGTGTTTCTCCTCATGGAGACAAAATGGCTGCTGCTGTTCCACAAAAACATGAAAACATAACATTGTTCAGGAAAGAAGAGAGAATATGGTCCTGTGCATCTCTCTTACAGTGAGAAATATCTCCCACAAAAATGTGTCAGCAGTTTCTTTCATGTGGCATTGGTTAGGACTTGGTCACATGATAATATATAAAATATACACTGTCAAAGGAAACAAGACTAAGATGATTGGATTGAAAAAATCATGATTTATTCCTGGGGCTGGAAATAGAGTCACTGTTCTTGAGCACCTGGCCTTGAGGTGGATGGACACAATAACAATGAGCTTCTATGAGCAGGTAAGAGTTTTCACGGTGGCAAACAAAACAAACAAGTTTCCACAATGGCTCAGGATATAGAATTCCTAATATCAGTTCATAAAATTCTGATAAGATCTAGCACAGTGCTAAGGCCAGACTTGATTTGACATAATGAGGGCACTCTATTTAGAATCCAAAGTTCTTTGAAAGATGGGAATGTAATCGGAAGAAAGAAAGAAAGAAAGAAAGAAAGAAAGAAGAAAGAAAGGAGAGAGAAACTCTAAGTTGTTTTGAATATCAGAAAATTATTTGAAATTTTTAAGCCATTGGACAAGTACAGAGAGTTGGATTCTTTATTACCAAGTTTCTCTTCTGTTGAATTATAACCTCTGTATTTTAAAAACCATGATGGGGCTGGAGAGGGAAAGAGAGAGAGAGAAAGAGAGAGAGAGAGAAAAAGAAGGAGGAAGGAAGCTTTCCCACTCCACTTCTACCATAATTATATTATTTGGTATCTTGAAGTTTTGGCATCCTGTTATTATTTCTTTTGAACAAAGAAATTGCAGGGGAAGAGATTGATAATTCACTGAATTGTTATTATCTCCAAGTTCCCTTCAAAATAAATCTTCTGTAGTTCTATAAATTCCTAAGATAATCTAAATTGTTTCTCTGGGTGAAATTTGTGACTTTCTTAATTCTTATTTTTGTATTTATATATAAAATATTTCATATTGTAGGCAAACTCTTAAAATTATCATTATTCTGAGAAACAATACCAGTATATGCAACTTCCTAACTAAGGATTTAGAATCCAGGTGCAAATCTTACCTGGGTATATATGAGGAAAATGTTCAATTTAGTTTGGATTATAGGAATAGGTTCTTTGACTAATGACAAGAGTAAGCTACTATGTGTTATTTTTATTTGAAAAGAAGAATGGTCTTCTACCCATCACTATATAAAATAGTTTTTAGACTTTACCCAAAAAAGTATAACTATTTTTTTTCTTAAAACATTGATGCCCAGTGACTGGTAACAGTATAATTTATACTGTTGGTCTTCCTGTGAAACTTTATTCCTAATTTGTCAGCTTACTAAGCTCCGCTCTTCAGAGCTGTGCAATAAATTACAATAGATGTTCAGTACATTAATCAATTTGACATTTGTCCTGGAAAAATACAGTCAGAGAAAAATTGATAAAACTTTCCAGGTTTTAATGTATTAATAACAATAAAAATATAATCACTGATATTCTTCTAGATTTTTATGCTTTGGAAAAAATACATAATATTTTACTTAATAAATACCATGTATTGTATAGAGAACTGATAATTCACAATGTATAATAATAATAAAAATGGAAGTTAAACATTCTTTTTAAAAATTTAATAATTCACACTGCATTTATTGTATATTTTTCCACTGTGAAATAGATATATTTTATTATAGAAAATACAGGAGGGTAGATTGATGATAAATACATTATCTCAAGTCCATTCACTATTATAACTTTCCAAGATTTTCTTCTAGCTTTGTTTTTCAATGGATACTATTTTTTTCCTTAGCCGTGATCATTGTGTGTGTGTGTGTGTGTGTGTGTGTGTGTGCGTGCACCTGTAGGTATCTGTGTATTTAACAGTTAGTAAATAAACATTATATATTTACCTCTCTGCTGCACTCTGGGCACACCTGGTGTGTTTGTAGTGCCCTATCTGCTTTAAAGTGGTGAGCCATGTGACTTGGCCAATGGTTTATGAGGGGAAATGATATGTGCCACTTCTGGTGCAAGTTTTGAAAGGCACTGTGCAATCACCATGCTTCTATCCCAGTGGTGCAGACATGGCTGAAGAATGTATATGAGTGAAGCCTTTCAGCCTGAGTCTCTGATGAAAAACAAGAGTCCCCTTGATGACCTGCAATTATTCCTATAGTATAAGTGACAATTTAATAATATTTGTTGTGTTGAGAACACAAGATTTGGGGACAGTTTGTTATGGGGCCATAATAGGGCCTACTCTCACTGACATATATAATATTCTATATTTTTCTCTTAACATCAGGACCAATATAATTGTGTTATTTAAACTCTTCATTAAAATAAATACTGGCTCTTAACATAATTCACTTAAACAACATCTTATATTGAAACTTAAAGCTTTTTTTTTAGTATTAAGAATCATAAATTGTTAGACATCCTTGTGAAAAGGTACATGTGTGTATTACTGTTTGTTGTTTGTTTTGATTATTTTTATTTATTTAAGTTTATTTATTTTTGACAGAGAGAGACAGTATGGGTGGGGTAGAGGCAGAGGAGGGAGAGAGAGAGAATCCTAAGCAGGCTCTGCACTGTCAGCACAAAGCCCAATGTGGGGCTCAAACTCATGAAACTGTGAGATCATGACCTGAGCCGAGATCAAAAGTCAGATGCTTTATTGACTGAGCACGCAGGCACCTCTGATTATTTATATTTCTTTAGGGATCTTTTCCAATTAGTCATTATTGGGTCACATACTTTCTAATGTATAGTGAGTAAGTGCTTTCTAAAATAGCTTACTGATTTTCATTTAAAATATCATATCATTCTCAACAGCATTTAGTCATATCCTTTTTAGATATTTTGGTGATTTGATACATGAAAAATACCAACTCATTGTTTATATTAGTTGTGATTTTCTTTTAAGATTGTTCTCAGTCACCCAACCCATGGTTTCATGGCCTTTAAACACATTTCCTTAAATAACTTAATTCTTAACTTTGAATTTATATTAATAACAAATTTTTTACAACAATCTTATTGTTTCAATGCCCATCCTTTAGCAAGAGTTGTATATCCAATTTTTTAAAAGTATGCTTAAAAAAAGGTTTGCTTCTGCTTACATAATCACTGTGTGGCTCAGTATAAGTTACATTTCAAGTTCACTTATGTGTTTAAAGAAACAACTTCAATATCTGATAGTGCAAAGTCTATGGGGATTGATCCTAAAAATTAACCATTTCTAAAAAATCACAAACCTAGATATGTAAAGATAAATTATCACCTTGAGATAAGATAGGTGATAAATTCAAGGTAGAATAAGGTGTTGTTAATCATAATGTAATCTGTATTGACTTATATGAACTTTACAGATATCAAAAATAAATTGTCCCCTATTATTGGAACCCTTGGCATTGATACTAAATAGCTCACAAATATAGTGATGTTGATGAATTATCTAACAGTTCAGCTTATAAATTAGCAATCCTAAAACGTGAACAATTACTTAATCACAACAAAGCTTAATTTCTCTATTTATAAAATGTAATTAATAATTGTACATATCTCCAAATATGGTTTTGAGGATTATATACAGTTAAGGACTTAGCATCATTCCTTAGAAGAATAAGAAGTTTGGATCTTCTAGGAAAGTATTTTCCTTGCTATTGTTCAGTTGTAACTACTGTTGTCTACTAGAATATATTTTTCTTCATGGCTGTGTTCTATGGACATTCCTCTAAGATTCTTTTAAAATAATTATTTTCATTAGTACTTCCATTAGTGATCATTTGCAAAGATGGCTGAAATTAATCTTCCCAATGCACATCCTTTTGCCATTATTTGTATTTCCCCATCCTTGAATCTAGACTTTTCTTATGTTTTGCTTTGAACAATTGAGTGTGGCAGAAGTGCATGGATTCTAAGCCCAGGCCTAAAGAAGCTGTATAATTTGATTTTTTAGAAAGTGGTATCATCATTGAGGCAGCTCTGGCTAATGTTATGGGCTGAACTGTGTCCCCCCTCCATTCATATGCTGAAGTCCTACCTAACCTCTAGTACCTCAGATTGTGACTATTGGAGATAAAGCTTTTTAAATAGTAGTTAAGGTTAAATTAAATCATATAAGTGTGTCCTCCTCCTTTCTGAATGGTATCCTTGTAAAAAGAGGAAAGTTGGACATATAAAATAGATAAAAATAGACACTAGGGTTGCACAAACACAGAAGACAGACTATGTGAGGACATGGCAAGAAGGCAGCCATCTGCAAGGCAAGGCAAGACCTCAAAAGAAACCAAACCTGCAATCACCTTGATCTTGGCCTTCTAGCTTCCAGAACTGTGAGAAAATAAATTTCTGTTGTTTAAACTACGCAGTCTGTGGTATTTTATTGTGGAAGCCCTCACAAGTTAGTATAGTCAGTCTGTTGGAAGATATGATCACCTGGCATAGATGAACCATTCCGGCAGGAGGGAACCCTTAGGTCAGCAATCCTTCAAGTCAAAGTCCAGATGATTGCGGAAAAACAGCCAACTGAATACAGTACAAATTGGTAACATATAGAATAATAAGCCAATAAAATGTTGGTTGTTTTAAATTTGGGGGTGGTTTGATAAGTAATAATTAATGAATGAGACATTTTGTTAGGGATATGTAGCATCATTCTTGCTTCTCTGAGCTGAGCTTCTCATTCAATAATTATTTTTGCAAACCACAAACATTTTTTTTTGAATTCTAACTATTTGCAAGACTCTGAAGTCACAAAACCAAAGCTACAAGATTAAATCCTAATTTACTAACTCATCTCCCTATTTTTTAGCTTTTTTTAAATACTACTTCTCGATATTTCTGCAAGGAGCGAATGACTCTAAGAGGCCATCCTCAAAAAGCATTTGTGTATGTGTAATTGTTTGTGTATACTAAAGATACCAAGATAATACCACATTGCCCAGTACCTCTAACAATTATATTCATGTAAAGAAAACCACCAAATCATTACATCTCAAAATAGCATGAGGCATATTAAAGTCATGTAGAGATTAGTATGGAGATGATGTAATAGTTTTCAGGAGAGGTCAGATAACTGAAAATTAGGCAAGTCTAGAAAATCAAATGTTCTTTCCCAGATATAGAAACATGAGCAGGTCATGCTGAACAAAGGAAAAAATATATATTCAGTGAAATGAGGGGTAAATGTACGTAACATGTTAGGAGATAATGGGCACAGTTCAGAGAATGGGTTCTAGAGACATTAAACTTGAAAGGTGAACTGGGTGAGACTGGTACTGATTATCTTCATTAAAGACAGATAGGAGTGTTCTATTTTACATATGAGGAAACTGGGGGGTCAAACAGTGTAAAAGGGAGTCTATCATATTTATTAGCTAACCAGTGGTAACAGAGTAGCACTTAGCATATGAAGTTCTACATATAACTTTATTGTGGAGTATAATATCATTATGGATCAAACTAATAGTACAGATTTTTAGAACTCAATCTTTAGAGGTTGAAACATGTAAGAGTCCTTAGGCATAGATAATATACAACATCTTGAACAAACTGACTACAAAAACCTAACGAAACAAACAATCCAGGGATCTTTCTGACTTCAGTTTAAAACATGGGCCCAGTCGGTTGAGCGCCCGACTTTGGCTCAGTTCAGGACACAGTTTGTGAGTTTGAGCCCCACATCAGGCTCACTGTTGTCAGCCTGTCAGTAGAGAGCCCACTTCAGATCCTCTGTCCCTCTCTCTCTGCCCCTCCCCGGCTTGCACTCTCCCAAAATAAATAAATATTTAAAAACCCTTGTGTTTCTTTGTTTCTCTGCCTCTTTCTTTCTCTCTCCCACCTTAGCCATACCCAATTGGAAATTCTTATTCAGGGTTGACTCTATTTTTTAAAAAAGTTTATTTATTTTGAGAGACAGACAGACAGACAGGGAGTGTTAGCACATGAGTTGGGGGGTGGGGGCAGAGTGAGAGAATCCCAAGCAGGTTCTGCACTGTCAGCATGGAGCAGAGCCATTCACGGGGATTGAACTCATGAACTGTGAGATCATGACCTGAACTGAAATCAAGAGTTGTGTACTTAACTGATTGAGCCCCTTGACTCTATTTGTTATTTTTCTTGTTTGTTTTGTTTTATTTTATTTTATTTTATTTTATTTTATTTCATTTTATTTTATTTTTTAAATGTTTATTTATTTTTGAGAGAGAGAGAGAGAGAGAGAGAGAGAGAGAGAATCCAAAGCAGGCTCCTCACTGTCAGCACAGAGACAAACATGGGGCTTAAACTCACTAACTGTGAGATCATGACCTGAGCCTAAGTCAGAGGCTTAAACAACTGAGCCACCCAGGTGCTCCCGACTCCATTTTTTAAACAATCTTTCCCACCATGGTTTCATTATGACATTCTGAGCTCTTGCTTCATTTTTCCAGGTTCAAAAGCATGAGAAAAATATTTAAATCCCCATATGAACACCTGAGGGGCATTTATTACACTGAGACAATATATTTACTGACAGCCTTTGTGCCCACCAAAGGGCTGGAACTGATATCCACATTAACAGCTTGTCCTGAAGGTGAGGTAGGGGTGGGTTCCTCTTGTGTTGGTTTAGACTGCTATAACAAAATATCACAAATGAGTGCCTTAAACAAGAGATATTTATTTCTTATAGTTTTGGAGGCTGGAAGTCAAAGATCAAGGTCACAGCTGATTCGATTTCTTATGAGACTCCTCTTGCTGGCTTGCAGATGGCCATCTTTTTGCCATGTCTTCAGAAGGTAAGGAAAGAAAGAGAGCGAACAAGTGCCTTTTTATGAGTACCTTCTTATCCCATCATTAGGCCCCCACTCTCATGGTCTTACCTGAACCTAATTACCTCCTATAGGAACAATTACCAAATACCATCACATTGGGGTTAGGGATTCAACATATGAATGTTTGGAGGGACATAATTCAATGCATAGCATCTTTAAAATCTAGAGAAGCTCCAGGATGATAGGAGAAATAGAAAGCAATACAATAACATCTGGTAACAACGATCTAATGAAAACCATATTTTCTCAAGATAAAATGAAGATTTTAGATATAGAAATTTTAATAAGTCCCTACCATTACAGAGATAGAACATGTCCCACACCCAGTCCATAAAAATTTTCACATAAATAGACTGTCTCTCTACTAGAAGCTCAGTTTTTTAGAGTAACTAACATGTATTAGGCACCACAGTAAACATTTCTACTGGATATTTCTAAAAAAATATAAAGTATATATTTTAAGTCTTTCAACTCTATAAAAATATGATTTAATGAAAAGTTTTCCCCAAAATTTTATTTAATGGAACATTGATAACAAGATTATGTTAATAGGCAGGAGATGATCCTCTGAGGTAATAATAGTAAGCATACGAGAAGTGCCTCTATTAAAAATTCTGTAACACACTCATTGACAGATATTAATGTGTTTTTTAAGTCAGGTGAGAATAACATAATATCCAATAACTCTTTGTTATAGTTATCCTCTCCTTCACTCCCTTCAAAATTTTTTTCAATACCTCCTCTTATAACTGAAAAGGTCTCTAAAATGTCTCCCTTTTTTAATGGCAGAATACCAATTTCACGCTAAATGCATGAGAGCCCTCATTCCATGGGAGCACATATCTATTAATCTTTCTTTTTTTTCTTCTTGTTTTTTAAACAGTAGGTCCACTCTACATCGGATTTTCTTTTAGAAGATTTACAGTTTTATTCTGTACTTATATAAGCCTCAATTACATTTACAATTATACTTGATATGATATTTCTCTATCAGAGTTAGGAAGACAGCTAATGCAGCAACTTTCTGGTCAAAGAAATGTACAAATGGAGAACAAAATTGTTTCCTGAAATCATTTGCAAGTGATTGTGCTGTGACTGAATATTTTTGCATCTTCTTCTAGTGATTGTTTCTATGGTCCTGAATAATCATGCATGTTTCATATTTAAGATGATAGCTTGGGAGGACTGGAGGAAAGAGATTCTACAATGATGGCCTTATTGCTACTTTACTTTCTGCCATTTCTTTCTGTTTGCTAGAGAGCCCAACACCATTTCCTCAATTCTTTTCAGCTGAGAACTCAGTTGTGCAGTGACTGTATAACAGGACAGTCAGAGCTTTAGTCCTAATGAACAAAGTGGAATGTGACTCTCATTTTTTCTTCCTTAAGAGTCAGTGTACAATGCTCACAGGGTAGTAGTCAGTCATTTTCCCTGAGAGGGTAGGTAAACATAAATTCATTCTGAAGTCCTAGCTATTGCAATAAAAAAAAATCTAATTTTCAATTTGGAATGTAAAGCAGAACTATTCAGGGAATATTGCATAAAAATGGAGGGGGACAAGAGGTTTGTTTATTCCAAATTTGGAGTTTCTAAACTCTTAGTAGTCTACTGATTATTGAGAGTTCTTAAATATATTCTTTTGTGTGTGTGATTTTTATTATTCATTCATTCGTTTTCATTGCCCCCAGCTGGATTAGGGAGAGAAATAACACAGAGCACTCCAAAATAAAAATATTTCTAAGGAGACAACTAGGCAACTATCAGGGCAAAAATTCTTACCACCCTTCCTTACCAATGCCCTTCACACCCCCTCTACAAATAACCAAAATATTTGCTCTTTCAACAATATTGAGTTGGTAGGTTGACTATGGCCAACAAAACAAACATGTCCTGCAATTCCTTTTGTAAAAAAAAAAAGTTGTATTGAGACATAACTACATCCATTGTTGATATACTATCAATGGCTACTTTAATGCTACAGTAATTGAGTTAAGTAGTTGTGATAGAGATCTTTAAAGCTTACAAAACCAAACAAAAAAATTTACCATTCATCCTTTTAAAGAAAAAGTTAGATCACTGATTATCACATTTGAACATCATTCCACAAATCAAATAATTCAGACAAATTTGGTTTCAAAAACTGTGTAGTATGAACCACAAAATGCTTGACATCTTAAAGGCAAAGATCCTGGTGGGGAGAGACATTTAATCTGTAGAATTTATTGAACAACACAGAAAACTAGAAGCATTCTGTAGACTATGTAAAATAGGAAAACATTATTTTATGGTTAAAGCTCTTCTATAATCAGACATTTTATGGATATGCATCAGTGACTGATGATTGTATGTATTATAGCAAAAATGAATATAAGCAATCTGAATACAACGGTAAACTGATTACAGCAGAATCTCATAAAGTCGTTTAATTTAGAACTCAGGAACTAAACTTAGTATGTAAATGTAGGAGTAACTGACAGCTCACTTAAAAATCAGGCAACACAGAGTTATTAAAATTTAATTATCTATAGTTTGTAAATTAAAGTCACATATTAACATTATACTCATAGTAAAACATGTATGAGTGGGAGGAAATTCAGAAAAGACAAAACATTTTTCTCAAATCTTACAGCAGCAAAAAGGCAGACAACTTTGGGAGAATGCAACTTGTCTAATACCATATGACTTGCCCTTAAGCCTTGCCAACCCTAGACTGTGCACTAGAAATCTCTCGGGTACTGCTTTCTCCTTCATCACACAGTTGTAATACAGTATGTTAGCAGAAGGCCAAGATCGTAAACTAAAAGGAATATGTGAACTTATCCTCACCTCAATACTCTAAAAACCATGAGACAAATAGTTTTACATTCTCTTCTTGAAGACTCCAGTTTTTCCAACCATGTGACATTGTGTCAACTCCTTAACCTCCCTGCTTCAATTCAACACCCATGAAACAGAGAAAATTATAGTCCTAACTCAAGAGATTATTTTATTAAGTGAGAGAATACAGGTAGAGGGTTTATAAACTCTCTTTCCCTCTAGTTCAACAAAGCCATTTCCAAATGTGCTTAAATTAATTTTGTGACAGAACTATGAATATTTTGATGCATATTTTTCCCGTTGAGCATCCCATTCAAATGTTCAGTTCACATTTTAGTGTCTTATTGATTGTGTAACATATCACAACAAACTTAGTGGTTTAAAACAATACAAATTTATTTCATTACAGTTTTGGACGTCAGAAGTCCCAAATCACAGTGTCAGTGGGGTTATTTCTTCCATTTCCTTCTGGAGGTACTAGGTGAGAACCTGTTTCCTTCTCTTTTCCAGCTTTTACAGCCTGTCTGCTTTGCTTTGCTAATAGTCCCTTCCTTTACCTTCAAAGCACATCACTCCAAACTTGCTTCTATTGTCACATCTCTTCTCTTTGACCCCTTTGTCTCCTTCTTACAAGAACCCTTGTGATTATATTGGCTTCACTCATATGACCCAAGATATTCTGGAGATTCTAACTTAATTATATCTGCCAATTATACCTCCCATTTTGCCAAGTGGGGTTACTGTGATGGTAATTTTATGTGTCAACTTCATTGAGCCACTAGGTACCCAAATGTTAGGTATTTGTCAAACATTTTTCTGGATGTTTCTGTGGGGATCTTTTTGAATGACATTATCATCAGTAGACTGAGTAAAGCAGATTGTCCTCCTAATGTGGGGGGGCATCACCCAGTCAGATGAAGGATTGAATAGAACAAAAATGCTGACCTTCCCCTGAGTAAGGGAGAATCCCTCGTGCTTGACTGCTTTCAAATTAGATCAACTTTTTTCTTGCCTTCAGACTTGAACTGAAATATCAGGTCTTCCTGGTTCTTGAGATAGCCAGCCTTTGAACTGGAGCTACAATATCAGTTCTTCCATTTCTCAGGTCTTTAACTCAGACTGCAACTAAACCTTTGGTTCTTCTGGGTTTTCAGCTTGCCAACTCACTTTGCAGGTCTTGGAATTTTCAGCCTCCGTAATTGCATATGCCTATTTCTTATAATCAATTTCTCTCTCTCTCTCTCTCTCTCTCTCTCTCACACACACACACACACACACACACACACACACACTCTATTGATTCCGTTCCATTAGAGAATTTTGACGAATAAAGTAACATTCACACACCCTGGAGAATAGGCATGGACATCTCTGGAAGGCCATTTTTCTCTCTACAACAACACTTTTCTGATTTTAAGACATAACAGTGGTTATTTCTCATCCCCTTGCTCCTTTAGAACTTTCATTACAAATCTCTAGGGTCCTGCCACAGAAAACTGTTTCCTTCTACCTCAATCTCATAAATCAACAGCTTAAACCATCACCCACCTCACAAGTATGAGCACTCTTGTGAATGGACATACTACTCCTGTTAAGTTTTGTGGATCATGATTCTCATTATCATAATCTTTGCCTCATCTCTTCCTTTAGTGAACCAGTGAGACCATTCTAATCTAACCTCTTTCAAATATAGTGTTTAATGTTATCTATCCCCTTCTCTCTACTCCTATTATTATCTTAGGCCCAGCTTCCAACACCTGCTCTTAGCTTACTGTAATAACACCTAATAGGTGTGGCCCCTTTTATTATTATTCTTTCTCCATTCTAGTCTTCATAGCATAGACACAGTGATTTTCAACAACACAAATACAATTCCATCACAATAACATAAAAATAATTCCATACTCTAAGGCTTATAATCTTTCAGGGGTTCCCTATGGCTTCAATAAAATATTTGAACTCTTAGGCTTGGCACACAGGGTCCTTAAGAATCAGTCTCCAGCCAACTCTCCAGCCAACATGAGGGTCATGTTCTTATCATTCTCACTCACCCATAACCCATGCACTGCTCATTCTATCCACACTGAACTGCTTATAGTTCTTTCAGTAAGTCATATCCTCTCTTATTTTCAAGTTTTGGTACTGGCTGCTCACTTTATATCCTTCCTATACCACACTTTTACTTGGCTGATTAAGACTTAACTCAGACACCTCCTCCTTGGAGAAACCATACAAGACTTTTCTAGCTTTCCTAGTTGTATCTTTGTACTCCCCTAATTCCCCAATACATAAGTATACCTTAATATTACCTTTGTTTAGGAGACTTTTAAGTAACCAAAAAACTTAGATAATAAGGAAATGTATTATATCACATTAAATTCCCCACAAAGTATGCTACTGTCAAGGCTCTGGTTCTCTCTTGGCAAATAAATGGGTTTTTGCATGCTTCCTTGTGTTGGCTTTATTTTCTGTTTGACTGCCCAAGTAATCCAACGTGATTGCAAGAAAAAATGGAGCAAAATGTCTCCTTATTCAAGTCTGAAAGATGAAAGAGAAAGCCTTTCCCCCATTATTCTGATTACACCAACTGGACAAATGGCAGTTGCTAGAATAAAATTATAATCTCATTCCTGAATTACTAAATCAGGTAGGCATAGGGTTACTACCCTGAGTTTAGACCAGAGATCTTCAATGGTGACAGCATTGACATTTTGGACCAGATAATGCTTTATTCTGTGCATTGTAGAGTATCACCAACATTCTTGGATTCTATGCACTACCTGCATCCCCCAAGTTGTAACAATGAACAATGTCTTCCAGCATTGCCTAATATCTCCTGATTGGCAAAACCACTCCCAGTTGAAGAACACTGGCCTAGACTATTAAAGACATACTTCAGATCCCTAGCCTTCTGGAGGATTTATGGATAATTCAAGAAAACTTAAGCTTAATTTAGAAGGAAAGAATGAATCTGGGTAAATAACCTACAATACCCGCTAGCTGTATTGTAATTATTTTTTTTTGTCTTTGTCCTCTACTAGAAAGGACATTTAAAGAAGTTTTGTTTAGTTTCTTGCTTCTCTTACCTCTAGTACCTGGCATGTACTGTGTTCTTAATACATTTTTATTGAATTGATACATGAATTATGCATTGGAAAAGGGATTTCTTTAGTGCTTTTTCACCTCAACTCAACAAGCATTATAACATTGATTCTACGAGTATCTGGCAGAATGCTTTCAGGTTTATAACCAAAGATATTGAAAACACATTTTCCAACTATGGAGAAAAAGGCAGAGAAATGAAGTAGAAGTGAGGGGTGAAGGAGAGGTGAAGTTACTATTTTTAAACATGGAAAACTTGTTGTCTAAGTAAAGAAAGAGAGTGCAATTACCATGATGGATGCATAAATAAGAAAAGGCATTTGTCCAGACCAGTCACTTGCAAGTTGCTCTGAATTAGGAAGCAAAAGTTGAAATTGTGGCTTGTGAGCCAACATGCCACTACTAATTTTTCCTATCAACAAGCCATTCCTAAAACATTTGTCCCAAGTCAAAGCTTGCCTGCCTCTGGACACACTGGAATATATGAGTAGTTTCTTCCTTTGAATTTGTAACTTCATGTAGACATAGACAATGAACTATGAGTCCCCTTTTCACTGGAGATTCACATGGATTTTTCTCTTCACTTGCTTGGTTTTTCTAGTAAGAGGGCAATCAGTTTCCAATCTCAGGTTTGGAATTTTGTACATGACAAAATAAGCTATAATTTTATAAATGTTTACTTCCATACTATTATTATTAGCTTTGTGGAAATTTTCACAAAACTTGAAATTCATTATAATTTCAAAAAATAATTTCATGTAAATTAATGGAATGTTAAGATTGTACATCATACTTGAATTTATTCTAATGGTTGAATTTCATAAAATAATGTAATTTCATTACTTTTGGCCAAATTTCCATCTTGAAACCTAACAACATGTTGGCTTTCCCTCTGGGCATCTCTCTGGATCATTGTTTAGGTGCCAAGCAATTTGTCACAGCCTGAGTTTCCGCTTTCATTTAATAACTGAAACCTAAATGTTATGATCAAAAACCACTGGTCTGTTGAGCAGTGATCCATGTGAGAACAGTGAACTTATGTCTCCACAAATTTGTTAGTCATCTATGAGGAAAAGCAATGCTGACCTCGTAATGTCAAATCCCATTTAGAGTTGGTGAATAGGTTAGATGAGGTACTTGATGCCTTTTGAGTTGTATTAAGAAATACACTTCAGTGTAGGAGGATAAAAGCCTTGGTAAATTAATGTGGAGATTGTAGCCTATCCAAATAATTTATAGTTGAATCCTATCTTCCAGAAGAAAAGAATGCAGTTAATAAAGGTTCTGACTTGAGTAAACAGTTTCAGGCAACACATGCTTTTTAGTAAGTACTTGAAGTGCTAACTGTGACCTCCCACCTACACGGTTTCCTACTTGTGACCTTTTCTAAAATCTTATTAGTAAGAAACTGTTTATGGCTTCTGTCACAAGCAGGAATCCAAGCTCACTGAAAAGGCACAAACTGTGTTTTAAGACTGTTTTATGTGTCTAGGTTGAAGAATTATGTTATATAGCATGTTTTAGTCTGTGTTTTTTTAAAGCTATACTTACCAAGTCAAAAACAGAATTTTTAGGTAAAACTAAATGTTAGGCATTTTCATATTTTAATGTCATCAAAGGATCAAACAATATTTGGCTTGACTTTTTTTTTTTTTTAACGTTTTTTATTTATTTTTGGGACAGAGAGAGACAGAGCATGAACGGGGGAGGGGCAGAGAGAGAGGGAGACACAGAATCGGAAACAGGCTCCAGGCTCCGAGCCATCAGCCCAGAGCCTGACGCGGGGCTCGAACTCACGGACTGCGAGATCGTGACCTGGCTGAAGTCGGACGCTTAACCGACTGCGCCACCCAGGCGCCCCTTGGCTTGACTTTTTTAACTAATTGCCAGGCTGGCTCTCGTGGAACCTGTCAGTACATGACTATCCCCCTCTACCACAGGAACGAGGATATTTCCCCAAACTTGCAACCACCATGTGTCTTAGAGTAGGAATGTCAAGAGTACAACATCATTTGATGCTGACTACGCCACAGAATCTGTGCAGTAACTAATTGGAAAGAAACAGCACTATGTATAAAAATTGCTTGAGAGGGATTCTATATTGAAAACCCGAGTTGAAAATGTCTGCTTCCATTGCCTTAGGGCTCTCATAATTTCTCTTAGATAAATGCAGTACCCCATCTTCTGTTTCTTTTCCCTCCAAACCATCCTTCGCACTTACAGTGATTAACCTTGTTATTTGTCAGTCTAATTGTATTACTTCCTGTTTAAAATCTTTCTGAGGTTTGATAATGTCTTCCCTTGCTTTGCTTAATGTTCAGAGTGCTTATCATGATAAATAAGACCTTTTCTGATATGAATTCTACTTCCTGTTTCCCTCTTGCCATCTGTCATCAGGGGGCAAACTGAACGACTTTTCTTTCATTCCCCAGCTTTACTCGACCTGTTTGTGTCTCTGTATTTGCTCCCATTGTTCCATTGGTCTAGATGGAGTTCCCTGAACTCTTATTCATCTCTAAAAGTCAGATCAAGTGTCCTTCCAAATATTCTCCTTGGACCTCTTAGATATACACTGTGTACATACACTTATTTTAATGTAAGTTATTGTAAGGATTGATTTTTTTTTGTTTTGTTCTGTCCAGCCCATGAGTCAATGAGCCCCTTGAGAGCCCCTTGCCTTTTCATAAAAGGCAAATGCTGAATAAATGTTTACTATGTGAAGGAAAGAACAAACCACAGGATGATCGTTGTGTGATTTCCACGTTTGCTTTTCTTTTCTTGGCTATGATCTTTCCCTGATCAGCCACCAGCCCAGGCTTCCCTGGGAATCTACCACATAGCCTTGAGGAAAACTATTATAGCAGAAATGCTTATTTTAATGTTTATTTTTAACTGCAATGTAGATTCTTAAAAATGAAAGAGAAACAATTTGAGGAAAGCCTGGCAGAGCTTACATCCAAACATGAGACTGGAAAGCAATTAGATGAGGAGATAAACTACATTATCCTGGGAGGGCTGCATATACATAACCAGGGTTGGAGTTAGAAGGTGCACAACAAGGGAAGAGGGGTGTGAACTTTTAGGAACTTGGAGCTAGGGCTGAGAGCACATGTCTTGGAACTTCTCGGCGGGGGGGGGGGGGGCATGGAAGAGATAGGAGGCAGCCCTAAGTGAGTTTCAGATGTCACCTGCCTATTCTCATTGCTTTCATTTTGTCCTCTCTGGGTCTATTTCAGCCACCCCTTTTCACCCTCTTGAAACAGAAGGCAATGGTAGTATTAACAGGAGTTCTCCTAACATCTTTCTTTGGGAGGGGGAACATAGTAAAGTGCACTTGTTTTATGATAAAATGTAACACTAGGGAAGCATAAATGAATGCCTCAACATGTGAGGTTTATAGCATCTCATTTATATTCCATTACCTAAAAAGAGATCTAAGAAAGAGTTTGAGGTTAACACTTTGTCTTAGTGGGTGTGAGCAGTTTCTCCCTGATTTTAAGATTTGGACATTAGAATTATTATTGAAAGATTGTCAGTGTTTGCAATTTAAGCATGAAGGCCATTGGAAAGTGTGGGCACAGTTACTTTCATTGCTTGGGAAAAGAGCTCAATAAATGTGATAACAAGGTGAACATTGGAGCAAACGCATTTGTATCCTCTTTATCTCAAGCGCAGAGCCAATCTGGAACTCTAATTCCTTGAGAAGATGATAAATGTTTTCTGCCAGTCTTTCCAACTGAACAAACTCGGTTTGATTGGTATTAATCACTTCTGGCAGGCAATACTCAAGCCTGCTCACTGCAATCTAGGTGAAAAGCTTGTCATCAGTATCACATAATGAAATGAAAGAGTATGGGACAAAGAGAAGAAATATTTCCATTTACCTAGTCATCAGAGTAAGTGTCAAGTTAAATAAGATAGGAACTATTTATTTTCACATGAACAGTTTAAAATGCAAACCTTTAATAAAATTAATTTGTTTCTTTCCTTTTAAATTAAAAAGGGGAAATTAACCCAAATAATAATCTATGACTTGCTTATGGTAGATGGACATCCCTCATTCTCCCAAATTCTCTGTGGCTTTAGAAGATTTTGCTCAAATCAAGTTTTCCCATGAGCAAACTACACATATATAAAGAACATGTAAACAAAGATGCCCTATCCAGGGGTGGAAGTAATCTGAAAAATAGTCTTCTATAGAATGGATATTTATGTATACCCCAAAGTTATTTGTTGCCACCACCTCCCCAGTGCAATGTTATCAGGAGATGGGGTTTTCAGAGGTGATCAGATCATGAGGGCTGAGGCTTCATGAATGAGATTAGTGTCCTTATAATAGGGGCCTCAGCGGGCTTCCTTGCCCTTCAGCCCTATGAGCTCATAGCTAGAAGACTCTTCGACAAACCAGGAAGCTGGCTTTTACCAGATACCAATTCTGCCAATATTTTAATCTTGGACTTCCCAGACTCCAGAACTGTGAGAAAAAAAAAAATCTGTTTTATGAGCCGTCCAGTCTGTGGTATTCTGTTAGAGCAGCTCAAGCAGACTAGGATAGACATTGAGATGGCTAAGTAAGATTTAACAGTCTAAAAATGTATCCTAGTTCAAAAATATCTCCTTGTTATAATTTGACTTTTTTTTTTTTCATTTTGCTGTGTCATACTCCCGAAAAAATTTGTCCATTGAAAATGCAAAAACCCTGGGGGCCGGTGGGTAGAGATCTCACTCATTCACTTCTTAGACTGATTCAATCTGATTGTCATCCTCCTAATACCCAGATAACAATAGCTAAAATGGAAGAATTAGTTTGCTTCCTGGAGCAAAACTTAGGCAGAAATTGTAGCATTTTATTTGATAAATCAATTTACTTTTCTGTCTTCTGTCAGAGAACTCATATACATTATTCTTTGAGTTAAAGATTACTTTAAATTGTGGATTTAAGGTGACTTAAATACATCCATTAAAACTGATATTTTGAGGGAGGAGTAGAACATTCCTTAAAATAAAAGCAGTTAATTGATGTTTAATGGACACCTGTATTGTTTTAGTGATGAATTAATTGTATTAATTTGTAAGTTGTACCTTGAAGCTGTCACTCACATTTGCAAGTTAACTCAAGGCAAAGTTTTTGAAGCCAGCTGTTTTAAAGGTTACCCATCTATGGGGCAGAAAAAGCACTATTCTGAGAATTGCATAGTGATCTCAGCAGTTAAATTTATCAACCTACTCTCTGAAGATAACACTGGGGTTATCCTTACAGTACTGATTTTAAATACTACGTGTGTGGAATTTTTAATGTTAAAAAAAGGTTTCACTTCTAGGAGAAAATAATTTTTCAGGATATCTTTTATAAGATTTCAACTACCAGTCATGTGACTTCCTTCTTTCATCTTGGCCTGAAAAATACTTCTCTTTTCAGACTCTAACTCCCAATCACCATCACCATTGTCTTAGGGCATCTTTGTCCCAGCACTATTGGTGGCTCATTTTTAACCTGTAAAACCTGTAAATCACTTCACAAGAAGTGATTCTTAACCATCAGATTTTCAAGTTTTTCAGGGACCTGTTCTTACACTTGAATTGTTTTATGTTATAAATAATTCACTTGGTAGAGTATTATTTTTAAAAATTTACTCATTTGCAATCTGAAGTTCAGATCTGGATTGATTTATACAAGTATTTCTGAGAATTATGGGAAAGTTCTGGCAGGTACTAGAGACAACACTTTGTGAAGAATTTAACATGCTATGAAGACAGCTAGATGCCTGCAAAGACTAACACATTATCATGTGTTAAGGATTTACCCATACGGGAGAGGGTTGGGACTGTGAAGGAGAGAGATTATTTACAAAAATTTTTTTAATGTTTTTATTTATTTTTGACAGAAGGACAGAGCATGAGCAGGGGAAGGGGCAGAGAGAGAGGGAGACACAGAATCTGAAGTGGGCACTGGGCTGTCAGCACAGAGCCCAACGAGGGGCTTGAACTCACAGACAGAGAGATCATGACCTGAGCTAAAGTAAGATGCTCAACCGACTGAGCCACCCAGGCACCCCTGTGAAGGAGAGAGATTATTATATCACTTCAGCACCAAAGTAGGAAATAGAGCAGCAAGTCTGAAGAAATTCCCCAGTGTGGTTTCCAAATAAACTGAGTTCCTCTACAAATTAAGAAAATATTTTTTAAAAAATATAATTTCTGAGATTGGAAAAGAGAGCCCTAATAAATTCATAAAGTTAAGGAGGTGCTTTTGTTGTGTTTTTGCAACTAATAATCTATTGTGTTTTGCAACTAATAGAAATTAGTAATAAAAATACAGGCTTTATGAAATAATAAGCAATTACGTAGTATATTACAGGTTTCTCCCAGTATCCAAAAGTACAGAATTCCTATGGAACCTTTTATGAAAAGCTGAAGTGGCATAAAGCAAAGAAGCCATTACCATTAATTTATAAGAAAAAAACTTTTGAACATTCCCAGATCCCAAAAATAACCTCTCTTAGGCTTTTCTAATACCTTAGGATACATCTCATTAACAGATGCACAAAATAAATTACGATGAAGTGCAGATGTTCACAGACACAGTTCCAAGCCATGGCAGCTGAGATGCTGAGTATAGTTCCCAGGGAAGGCTCTTGGTGGGGCCAATCTTGCTACTCTAGCTCCTTCTCCCTCATTCTTCACTTTCACTACATCTTACAAACCCCTTCAAATCATCATAAAATTTTGAATTCTAAAATGTCTCCCTGTAATAGAATTTGCCATTGTTTTCTGGAACACCCAACATTTTTTATCACATGCACTATCATTGGGGAGATTTTCTTCTTTGACTCTACCAAAGTAGAAGCAAAAAAACTTAGCTTCCCCAAGTTTTGCATCTAGGACCTAGTCTGATTAAGTCTACAATTAAGTAGACTTGTTTGAAAGTCTGATTTAAAAATAAGCAAACTGAGGAATGAGGTTCCATACAGAATTAGTTGTATTGGTTAGGGGAGGTGCCTAGCAATAATTTTAAGGTCAAGATCGTGGAAAAGAAGTAGCAATGACATTAATCTCCAGTTGCTGGCAATAAAACTTGCTGTATATATATCATCACTATCAGTGGCTTGAGTGGAAAAGCAATGTTTTCTCATTTGGTAAAGTTGGTAGTCAGGTTTATAGCATTGTTACTGAAAACTCACCTAGGAATATGTTATCTAGCTTTCTCAGTTCTTGAGCTACCCAGGATCCTTTTAATAAACCCCTTTCCTGCTTCATCTAGCAGTCAGCTTTTATAGTTGCAATTTAAAACACATATTAAGGGTTTTCTAAGCAAAAATCTTTTCTCCATCCCTGCTGCTGATGGGTCCTTATTACTCTATCATCTCTTAATTGCCCTCTTTTCAGTGATCTTCCTCTTCTTCAGTATATCACATGAGTTAACTTTCTAAATATAAACCTTATCAAATCTATTTTTTGATTTAATGTATATGTTACTATCATAGTTTGACATAGTTTACTCACTTCACCAAATTAATAATCCTTTTTTATTTCTTGTATTTGCTGCCAAAGTCAATTTGAAATGAGTAGTTGGCCTTTTGGTTTCAAAGGTATGGTCTGCAATGTATGATTAACACTGCAAAATACAATAATTGAGCATTATGTTTTACATATTGGGCTTGTTTTTAAAATAAAAAGTGAGTAGTTGAGGGAGAATCCTGGGGAAAATAGGCTGGCATGATGAAGGGTTCAGTTCTTGATCTTCTAGATATTATACTTGACCTTGTCTTTGTCACACAGTTTGTTAGAATGACAGATGCCAACATAGCAAAGATGACAGGAAACTGATCATAAAAAAGCAGAGTGCTAATTTATTAATTTAAATGATAAATATAAGTGCTAAGTGAAAGAAATATTTGCAGCTTGCATATCAGCACATTCTCTCCCTGTAGGCAAACTTCATGGAAAGCAAATTGACAGAAGGTTACTGGCTGAGCTTCAAATCAGAGCAAAAAGGCCTATCCTAATAATTCAAAGGTTTCCTGGTCCCAACTCTGATGACCACATATATGCTGACAGATTGTCATGAAATTAGATAACTGATTTCTCTCAAAGAACACCGTTTTCCCAGATGGTACTTTGAAGGGCCTGGTCAGTGTTGGTTCCTTGGAATTGGCATTTCTTCTTATTCATTTCCATCTCTTGAAGGTGATTTTTGGCTCTGTCAGTTAGGATCCGCAATATGTTGATTTTCAAGTTCAATTCTCAAATGATAGTTTACATAGTGTTCAGTTTATTCTTATTGCTACCTGTGCTAAGGGACATTAGCAGGTTTACATTTAGTGTTGTAATAGCTGCATTTATAATATGGTGTGCATTACTGTAAGTTTCTTGTTTATGGTTATTCTTTATTTTTTCTTTATATTCATGTAGTTGTGTAGTTTAGTAAAAATTAACTATTAAAGTTAGAAGATAAACAGAATGTATCTATTTTTCAAAAAATCAAGCGGTTTTTCCAAGATAAAATTTTTAAATTTCTTCCATTAATTTCTAGTGTTAACCAAACAATTCTGAAATTCCTTTCTTTAAGAGAGGTGAAATTTAAGAGAGGAGAAATTTGATGATCATTTGCTATGTTTTACCTAATTAAATCATCATAAATATATTTTTAGCAGTAGACTGTATCCTCCTTTATAGGTAACTGAGATGGGGTAGTTGGCCCAAGGACAAACTACTTGGTTTATACCTTTTTACTTTTGGTCCTTTAGTATCTCTTTAATCTAAAATTTAAAATTCTCTAATTTATAATTCCATAATTTGAAAGTCCATGCCCTATTTTGCAGGCCCAAATGTTTCTTCTTGATTTTTTTTTGTCATGAAGATGTGCCCTTATTTTTAATTTTTAGCTCTGTCCCATATCTCTTCTAGGTTTTTACTCCTTCTATAATATGCACAATTTCAGCACAATCTTTCACTAAGACACTACATCTCTTTTTTCTCCACCCAATCATTACTAACTCTTAAAACATTTACAAAATTATAATCTCATTTATGCCCATTTCAGATAGTGTTACCTATCTAGTTGAATGCAATTTTCAAAGTGTTTATATTTTGGGCCTGATTTATAATGTTGGGATATATCTGTTTACTTGCTGCTAAAAGGAATAAGAATAAGACTAATGACACTCTCCAGAATTCATTTATATAGATTTATATGAATTCATTTGTATGAATTTAATTCTCAGAATAACCCCATTACAGATGATAAAATTTAAGCACCAATAAGTTAAAAAGCTCACTGAAGCTCACACAGCTAAGCCAATGGCAAATCTGGGATTTGAATCTGATTATTCTTGCATTAGAGCCCACAGTCTTAACCACAATATTATCATTGCACTTTTAACTGTCCAGAAAGAGAAAGCTAGAGGGCAGAAATAAGCTTGGAGGGCAACATATGAACTATGAAATGTTGCTGTCCCTTGACAGAATGGAAGGTCAGGGAATGAATAAGGGACAAGGCACTGTGTATGCAAACTCTTTCTTTAGGATAGACACTACTACATACATAACATTGGCCAGAAATTAGTCACAACTATCTGCAAGGAAGGCTGTGTAATATAATCAGATTCTAGATGGCAATACACCCAGCTAACCATTTTACTACTATGGATGAAAGACAAAATGGATTTAAGGAAAAAACAAGTAGTTTCTACCGTAACTATACACTATAGTGTTATAGTGTATTCCACTGGAATTGTTTTAAAGAAAACATCAAATTCAGAGGATAAGCTACTTGGGACACCTGAGTGGCGCAGGTGGCTGAGCGACTGGCTCTTGATTTTGGCCCAGGTCATGATCTCAGTGTTTTGAGATCAAGCCTCTCATCCAGATCCATGGGGAGTGTGGACCCTGCTTACAATTCTCCCTCCCTCTCTCTCTCTGTCTCTCTGTCACTTTCTCTCTCTGCCCCTCCCCAACTTGTGTGCACATGCATGTTCTCAATTTCTAAAGCTAAAAAAAGAAGATAACATGCCTACTGTACATAATACGAGCCTTTTACATAAAGATCAATGGAAATGATTTCACACCTTTTAAAATTAGCAAGGAAATAAGCAATATTTTAGTTATCTAAACACTATGTATATGTGTAGATAATATGTATAATATATAAATGCCATATTCTTATGTGATCCTTTCTAGTCCAACTATGTCACCTCGTGCTTGAAAGCATCCAATGCCTTTCTATTTCATTCAGAGTAAAGCAAAGGTTTCCAATGGCCTACAAATCTACCTGATCTGAATCTTGTTCTTTCTGTCTCCATCTCCTATTGCATTCTCTCTCTCTCTCTCTCTCTCTCTCTCTCTCTCTCTCTCTCTCTCTCTCCCTCCCCCCCCCCCCCGTCATCCCTAGAGTAGCCAAAACACTATAGCCTCTGGGTATTTGTGCTAGTAAGCTCCAGCCAGAACCAGAATTAGCCTCAGGGGCTAGTTCTCTCTGCTCCTTCAAGCCTCTTTCATTCCCATTACTCCCTCAGTGAGTCCTTTCCTGACCACCTTTTCATATTTCAACCTTCACCCCTAAGCTAGGCACCTTCTGGCCATCTTCCCTGCTTTATATTTATTCTCTCCATAATACTCAGCACCTTTAATATTCTATGTAGTCTTCTTGTATTTTTTTTTCTCTATTGTCTATCTTCTAGAAAGTCACACTCAGGAAAGTTATCTCCACAAAAGTTACCCTCTTAGAAAGAGACTTGGCAACCAGCAGTAACTCAATGAGTATTTTAGATGATTACAAATGTAAGTTACCAATGTTATGTTGTTTTTACTTTCAGCACTGGAATAACTCTATACCTTTAAACACTTTTTGATTAAAATATTCTCTATTTTTAGGACAAGTAAATATTTTAGAGTTCTAGAACTACAGAAAGGCAAGAGTAGTGTGTCATGCTCAGCACGGATATTTTAAATCTCAAAGCAGATTTCCCAGTAACTATTTTACCAGCTCTCCCCATTTAAAGCCTGAGGAGCTGGTCTTTAAATCATCCAGTTCATGAAGCAGAAATGCAAACCCAGCTTTCCAGTTTCGAAAGAGTTGCTTGAATTTTCTTTGTCTTCTACCACACTTTGTCTCTACTTCCTTTCCTAATTTATTTCTCAGGGGAACCTAATTTCTTTTCTAAATTAAAGTCGTGTGCTTCCAGTTTTGATAGTTTACTGTCCACATTCTCATCAGTGTTATCATCTCTAAACTTCTGAATCAAAAGCGTCACAGAGAATTGTTTTGCAATATATGTTTTGATTGAAGTACTCTCTTATTTAAACATATCAAAATTAATTGTGATTCTCCTACAAATGTCTGTGTGTGTCTTTGCATATTAGATTGTCTCTTAAATGATGGCAAAGATTTAAAACTATCTACTTAGTGACCACGGAATTGGACCTGACTTGAAAATTATCACTATTTCTCTTACTAGCAAAACTATTATTGCATATTTTCTGAGAATATTGATTTTATTCATATTTTAATTAATATCCTATAAAGTCAGATTATGACATTGCGTGGTTTGACAAAATAGCTATTTATTGCAGGTAAACTCTCAAAGATACCTGAGAGATATTAAAATATTAGATATAGCAAAAAAAATGCATGTATATTATTTGTGGTCAACTTAACTTGCTTTTGGATTTTGAAGATGAAAGCATATTTAGTTGATTAAACCCACCCATGAAATTAAGTTATTTCTTTGGTAAGTTTTTGGAAAGCATGTGAGATTTGATATGTGAGTGTGTGTGTTTGTGTGTATGCATTTTATGCACATATGCGTAAGTTTCATTATGAGTGTCATTTGTGTACCTGGGTAGAATTATAATGGTGCATTACAAAATCTGCCTTACAGCCAGGAATATGAAATGCCAATTATGTTCATCAGGACATCAATTTGTCATCATGTGCAAAGATATTTATGCAAAGGTTTAATTTCCTTTTCCTTTATTATTAATGATGCTTTATACTTGAAAGAAATTCCATCTTGAAAGCTTCTTAGAATCATTAATCCTCATGATATGTGTGAAGTAGTTAAGAATTCTTATCCATATTTTGAAATGGGCAAAGTAAGAAAGAGCTAACATGGACAGGTAGTCTATGTTGTAGAAAAGTAGTCATTTCTATCAAAAGGATGATTCACATAGAGAATATGCCTGAGCAGAGACAAGATGATTGTGCTCTATTTTATTTAGTCTTTTGATTTTTTCATATGTTTATGCATTTGTGCATAGAATAATTTACAGCTTCAGGAGAATTCAGATGTAAAAGATTATTATCTTTTCTTTTGTTATGGACTAATAAGTATCTGAATTTGTCTTTTCTTGTATCCAATGCTGTCTCAATAATGAAGACTGAAGCTGTGATTTTTTGTCATACATAGGGAGATGGATTCAAATGTGCTAATTTTTAAAAAGCCCATTTGAGACACCTGGTCTATTTAGAGCCCCATCGTACATAAACAATTATGAATTACTTCAGGTGACTTTAAAATTTGTAATATTTCTATTCCATGTTTTAATTGGAGGTAGATCAGGGGCTTCTTTTATGTCATTCAAATCAATTCTTTTCCAATGCTAAAAATAATTTCATGTAGAAATCAGAAAAGAAATCCTTTGCTGTTATTATTCACATATTATAATTTAAAAATGAAAGCAAAATTTAACAATAAGTGATTTTAAATAGAGGATAATGAAGAAAGGTTCTGGAAGAGGGTCCTGAAGATGATTTTTAAAAATACAAGAAATATGCCTGTTAAAGGAGAGAAAACACTGAAATAAAAATGAAAAGTGTAGACTCATAGCTAAAAAAATGTGTAACTAAAGAAGGATAAATGGCAGAAACCCACTTTCGATTCTGTTTTCCTCACTTACTCATTCCTTCTTTCCTGCTTCCTTGGCAATTTGTTTATATTTTTGCTATGGCACTTATATCTTTGCAGCTTATATATTTATGTAAGCCTCTCTGCCTTTGCCTAGGCACATCAGCGTCAGAGACAGAGTGCAAAGCATCTTTATCTATTTATTTCTTCTCCAGCAACTAGCAGATATTAAGTACTCAGTAAATATTTACTGAATGAAAGAAAGAGATAAAGGAAATTACGAGGATACCGAAAATGACTATATGCCCAGATATTTAATCAAAGTGGAAATGGTTGAAAAATTCCAGGTTTTGTGAATGGCACATTTTTGCCCTCAGATTCCCCCATATCCAGGCCTAACTCTGCCTTCACTTAGTTTTGTGTATGAGCAACAGAGAATGCTTTCCAAGCTCTTTTTCTTTGGTTTTTCCTTTTTTTTTTTTTTGTTTTTCTTTTCTATTCTGTTCATTTTTCAGCCTTCATTCTGTTGTCTCCTTATAGACCTACTATAGCCTAACAATGGGCACATAAAAATTCTCCTTACCCTGTGTATCTTTCATAATTGAGACATCTACAGAAAGCATCTAGCAAGCTGCTTTACCTTTTATTTTCTTAATCTTTATTTATTTTTGAGAGAGAGAGAGAGAGACAGCATGAGCAAGGGAGAAACAGGGAGAGAGAGAGAGACACGGAATCCGAAGCAGGCTCCAGGCTCTGAGCTGTCAGCACAGAGCCCGACAAGGGGCTCTAACTCACAGACCGAGAGATCATGACCTGAGCTGAAGTCAGATGCTCAACCGACTGTGCCATCCAGGTGCCCCTAGCAAGCTGCTTAAAAAATATGCATTTTAGTAGTTCAGATCATTGTGGAAGTACACGTATAGAGATTTAAGTACAAAGAGATTTTTCAGAATCCTCCTTTTACTTTCAATAGCATGCTAAAACAGTTTTTGTAGCTGTAAAAATAGTATGTGGGCATAACTTGTCAGTCTTATGCCTTTCTCAGTAATTTTACCAACTCGCTTTGCTCTCTCTAATTTGATGTCTTCACATCTCAGGATTTCCTTACCTCATGACAAAGTCAGTGAGATACTATTTGACATCTATTCATATGCCCGTTAGTATTTCCACATGTCACATTTAGTTCTTTACAAATATTAACTAATATAAACCTCAAGAATCACCATAAGGTTGATGGTATGAGTTTAATTTTACGGAGAAAAAAAAAACCATAACTTAGAATGAATAATTATTAAAAGCTGGGCTTTAAAACCAAAAAAGTCTGACCTCAGAATTCAACGTTATGCCACTTCTCAAGTATATTGCAACTGTTGAGTTAACACAAAGAAATAAAACTTGTATGTTTTAAGTCAAAACAAGGATTTTCCATACCGATCAATTCAGATGTGGCAATAAGCAAGTTGAAGCAGATAGATTTTGGCCATCCAACCCACTGTGCAGTGACTTTTCTCCTTCTGAATGTACTGCTCTTAATCGGCTGCTCCCTTAAAAGGGCCCAAAACTTTCTTTTGTTTAGAATGTTGACACACATACATTATTTGTTCCAATGTCTTTCATATGATAAGAATTTCTAAGGTCTGATGTTAGGTTTCATAAAACAATTTCAAGAGACCATGAATTCCCTACAGGGAGAGTTCCTGTAAGGAAACCGTGATATGCCTATATATTTTTTCCAGAATGTATATCTATAGCTTTCATCAAATTCCCAAAATGACCAAAAAAGGTAGAAATACTGTTTTACATACAATTAACATTTATTGAGTAATTGTTGGCTGTCAAGTGCAATGATAAGAAGGGTTTTTTATTTCATTTAATATTAATGGAGATTCTTAAAGGGCAGAAGCTTTGTGGATCTTCGTGTCCTGATCCTTAGCCTTTTGTCAAGCGTTTAATGGCAACTTAATATCTGTTTAATAAAGTAATGGAGTGTTTGGTGCCTGTGTACATATCATAAATGGTTCGCACATGATTGTACAACCATCTCAAAGCAGCAGAGAAACTACATCATCAATACCACACCTAATTATCAAAGAGATGGCTCTGCTTTAAACAGAGTCATTTTAAGAAGCATAATAAAGCCTATTAGTATCTTTTTTAAATAAAAAGGGGTAAATTACAAAGTGATTAACATATCAATATGTTTCTTCCTCATTAATTATTAAAGTTTATCAAGAACCAAATATGACTATTATATCTGATGTTTTTCTGTCACCTCTTAAAAATTTTCCTTTGATTTTATTTCCCTTTACTTTTTTCGTTTTAACTTTTTTCTATTGATTTTTCTACAGAGAATTTCACAGATCATAAGTGTTATACTTTGATGACTTTTGACAAATGTGCACACCCACACAAAGTCAACACCCATACTAGGATGAAGAACATTTCCATGCCCAAGTTTTCCCAGCAGCAAACACTTAAGTTTTATCATAAGAGTATTACTGCCTTTCTAGAACTTCATATAAATTAAACACAGACAGAATGTATTATATCTGCTCTTTTTGCTTATCACAATGTCCATGAAATTCAGCTATATTGTATTTATAAGTAGTTTGTTACTTTTTATTGCTAAGTATATCTCCCTTCATGGATACATCACATTTCGTTTATCCATTTTCCTATTAACATACATCTGCATCTTTCCAGTTTGGGGCTATAATAAAGCTGCTGTGAACATTCGTACAAGTCTTTTTGAGAGCATAGATGTCCAATTTGGCTATTGTTGACAATGCTGCTATAAACGTTGGGGTGAATGTATCCCTTTGATTTAGTATTTTTGTATCCTTTGTGTAGATACTTAGTGCCATTGCTGGATTGTAGAGTAGTTCTATTTTTAACTTTTTGAGGAAACTCCATACTGTTTCTCAGAGTGACTGTACCAGTTTGCAGGAAGGTTTCCCTTTCTCCACATCCTCACCAACACCGGTTGTTTCTTCTGTTGTTGATTTTAGCCATTCTGACAGGTGTGAGGTGATGTCTCACTGTAGCTTTGATTCATAGTGTCCCTGATGATCAGTGATGTTGAGGATCTTTCCCTGTGTCTGGGGGCCCTCTGTATGTCTTCTTTGGAAAAATGTCTACTCATGTCTCCTGCACATTTTTTAATTGGAATACTTGTTTTTTGGGTGTTGAGTTAAGTTCTTTACATATTTTGGATACTAACACTTTATCAGATATGTCATTTTGAAATATCTTCTTCCATTCGGTAGGTTGCCTTTTCATTTTGTTGACTGTTTCCTTTGCTGTGCAGAAGCTTTTGATTTTGATAAAGTCCCAATAGTTAAATCTCAGTCAGTGTTATCCCCTTTGCTTTGCCTCAGTCTCACATAGTCATGTTTCGTAATTGAACAGAGAATTACAGAATTTACACAAAAATTTGTGATTCCCTTTCTCTGACACTCTCTTCACTTGGATCATCCCACATTCTCCCCACCTCAACAGCTTTATTGAGGTACAATTGACAAATATAAATTTTATATTTAAGGTGTACAACATGATGATTTAATACACATAAACATTATGAAATGATCACCACAATCAAGTTAATTAACACATATATCATTTCAAAGTTACCATTTTGCTGTTGTTGTCCTTGGGAACACAGGATTTATATATATTCTCTTTGCAAATTTCAAGTATACAATACAATATTATTAACTGTATTCACCAGGCTGTACTTGAGATCCCTGGAACTTATTCATTGAATAACTGAAAGTTTATATCCTCTGACCAATATTTCCCCATTTCCCCCACTCAACCCCCAATCAACCCCTGGCAACCACTGTTTTACTCTTTGGTTCTATAAGTCAATATTTATAGATTGCACATATAAGTAAGATCATACAGTATTTGCCTTTCTTTGTCTGGCTTCCTCCACATAGCATATGTTCTCTAGGATCATCTATATTGTCACAGGATTTCTTTCTTTTTCATGGCTGAATAATATTCCATTGCATATATATACTACATCTTCTTTATCCAATGACAGATACAGGTTGTTCTCATATCTTGGCTATTGTATACAAAGCAGTGAACATGGGAGTGTACATATCTCTTGAAGTTCCAGATTATATTTCCTCTGGATAAATTCCCAGAAGTGGGATTTCTAGATCATATGGTGGTTCTATTTTTAACTTTTTAATCCTTATTTATTTTTGAGAGAGCCCAAGTGGGCCAGGAGCAGAGGGGGGTGGGGGACAAAAGATCCAAAGAGGGCCCTGCACTGACAGCAGGAAGACTGATGTGGGGCTTAAAATCATGAACCTCGAGACTCATGACCCAAGTGGAAGTCAGATGCTCAACCAACTGAGCCAAGCAAATGCCCCTCCATTTTTAATCTTTTGAGAAATCTTCATGCTTTCCACAATGACTGCATCAATTTACATTTCTACTAATGGTGCATAAGGTTTCCTTTTTCTCTACACCCTCACTAACACATGTTTTTTCTGATAATAGTCATCCTAATATGTATGAGGTGATATCTCACAATCATCTCACATTCTAAATTTGCTTTATTTGCCTGGAACTCTTTCCTCCAGTTCTTCAGATAACAAACATTGCACGTTTTTAAAATCAATTTTAACCCTTGAGCTAAATGTAGTAAAAGCAAGAACTCATCCTATAATGACTCCCACTTCTTGATTGTATGTTGTCTCTATAATCCATCTGTTTTTATTTATTTTCTGAAGGTTTCAGGTTATAATTTTTTTTACTGGTATTTTGTTTCAAGTTCTAGCTATTATCTGAGGTGAGGTCAGTCTTCTAGGAACATACTTGGCTGAAATTAAAATAGAACTAGTCACACTACATATGTTTTAAAATATATAAAGACAGGCAACTGGGTGGCTCAGTCAGTTGAGCACCTGACTTCGATTTAGGTCATGATCTCATGGTTCATGGGTTCAAGCCCTGCGTCAGGCTCTGCACTAACAGCTCAGAGCCTGTAGCCTGCTTTGGAATCTGTGTCTTCCTCACTCTGTCCCTCCCCAGCATGTGCTCTCTCTCTCAAAAGTAAATAAATATTTAAAAACTTACAATAAAATATATAAAGAAAGGATTTTTTTACAATTGTCCACATATTTACCATTTTGTGAATTTTTTTCACATATATAAGAGTTTTGTATCAGTCAAGGTTTTCTAGAGAAACAGATTCAGTATGATATAGATATCTTATTGAGATACATATGTGTATAAGGATACATAAAGAGATTTTTAAAGAATTATCTCACATGACTGTGGGGTTGGCAAAGTCTGAAATCTGCAGGACAGGCAAGCAAGGTAGAAGCTCAGGAAGGATACTTATGGATCAGTCTTGAGACAGGTAACCATCTTTGGGAAAAGTCAGTTTTTGCTCCTAAAGCTTTTAGGTGGTTGAACGAGGCTCATCCACCTAATGGAGGGTAATCTGCTTGACTTAAAGTCAACTGATTATAAATGTTAATAGCATCTACAAAATACCCTCACAACATCCAGACTAATATTCAGTCAACCAGCAGGGCATCACAGCCTTGTCAAGTTGACAATGAAATTAACCATCACAAGTTTTATCTAGATTCACATTTCTTCATCCCAAAGAATTTCAATTAACATTTCTTAGTGCATATCTTCTGGTGGCAGATTCCCTTAGCTTTTGGGTATATGAATAATTTTTATGTTGCCATAATTTTACAGGGTATTTTTATTGGACACAGAATTCTAATGGGACAGGTTCTTCATTCAACATTTTAAAAACGTTGTTCCTTTGGCTTCCCAATTGCATTTTTTCCTGATCAGAAGTCAGTTGTATTTATTTCCCTTCAGGTAATATATATATATATATATATATATATATATATATATATATATATATACATATACACACACATGTATATATATGTATATATACATATATACATATATACATATATATGGTATTTTGTTTCAAGTTCTAGCTATTATCTGAGGTATATATGTATAAATATATATATGTATAAATATATATATATATATCTGAGGTATATATATATATATATATATCTGAGGTATATATATATATGTAAATATATATATTTATATATATATATATAAATTTTCTTTGAAGATTTTCTCTCTCTCCCCCTCCCCACTTATTTACAATTTTACAAAATTTAACTGTGACATTATTATGTGTAGTTTCTTTGTTTACTTTGCTTAAAGTTTTTTGAACTTATAACTGAGGAGATTTTTATTTTGGAAAAAAAAAAAACAAGGGAAAAAAAACACAATTACTTTTTTGACCCCAAATGTATAAACTCCTTGTTTGTTCATTTCCATGTATCTATCATCTCTAGAACTATTACTGCCTTTTTTTTTTTTTTTTGAGGTCATGTTCTCTTGCTCCTTCTCATGTCTAATAGTTGCATGTTGGCTACTATGGATGTTATATTGTTGAGAGTTTATATTGATATTTTTCTGTAAAGAAGGTCAACTTTCATCTTAGCAAGTAGGTGGATCATCTTGATCTTTTTGTGACTTTTTTCCCCAATGTTTTCTCAGGATAGGTCTGACTTCAGGGTGCTACTCCTAAGATACATTCTTTCTGGTGTCCTAATTGAATGCCCAGTGTGCTCAGTGCAATCTCTCCACTCTGTTTTTTGGAACTCTTATGTCACCTAGTAATGTGTGACATCCAGAATTATGGTTTAGTGCACAGCTTTCCCAAGCCGTTCCTTTCCATGCTATTCAGATTTTCTCCCTTCCCATGGATAGTTTAGGATTTGACAAAGATAGAATTTGGGGTTCCTTCTCTTTATAACTACTATCTTTTTTCACTACTTCTATTTATTCCCACCTTGCTCATTGAAACACCCATGATCTCCCCAGGTTCTACCACCTAGTTCTGCAGGCCATTTACTACAATATAGACGAAAACTGGAGGACATGATGCTAAGTGAAAAAAGTCAGACAGAGATAGACAAATACTATATGGTATGGTATCATTTATACATGGAAAAAGAAAGAAAGAAAGAAAGAAAGAAAGAAAGAAAGAAAGAAAGAAAGAA
>NC_064810.1:38300952-38313663 GCF_023721935.1 Panthera uncia
AAAGAAGAAAGAGGGAGGGAGGGAGGAAGGAGGAATAAAGCTGATTTCATAGAAACAGAATAGAATGGTGGTTGCCAGAGGCTTGCGGGTGGGAATGGGAAGATTCAGGTCAGAGAATACAAACTTTCAGTTATAAGATGACTAAGTTCTGAGAATCGAATGTACAGCATAATGATTATGGTTAATAATACTGTATTTCTGTATGTTAATAATTGAAAACTGCTGAGAGTAGATCTTAAGTATCTCTCACAACACCCACACACAAAAGAGTTAATTGTATAAAATGATGGACATATTAATTATCTTGATCTTGGTAATCATTTCACAGTGTATATGTGTGTCAAATCATAAATAACTTTGCATACTTAAATACAATTTGTCAATTATTCCTCAATAAAACTAATTCAAAAAACATAGTAAAACCATCCATTGAATATTATCAAAGATGTGTTCAGATGTCATGAAATGCTCCTCAGTGAGAAAGAAAAATTGTTTTACTAATTAAAAAAAAAAAAAAAAAAAAAGCTCTGGAACAAAGCCAGGGTGATTTTGAAACTCACTCTACATGTTACACTTCCCCCAAGGATCATAGTTCTGGACTCTATGTCGTACAACATATAAAAAGGAGTGCTTTGTATATTTTATTATTTTATAGTTGTTTGAAATGAGGTTAGTACAGTATAATTTATTCTGACATAGCTAAGACTGGAAGTAACCTTCTGTTGTGTTTTTTTTAGGAAATAACATATAATTTTCCATAGTATTTCCTTTCATTTCAAAGGTTTGAGAGTACCTGTTTTATATATATTTTAATGAATAGTTCCACTCTTATTTTTTAAAAACATTGATTTCATAAAAGAAGATAGTATTTCCATAACAATGATAACACAATTATATTTTTCTGAGTAATATCTTTCCTATGATATAGATAGATATTGTAGTAGCAAAGAAAAGATCTAGAAAAGGGGAGGGCAATGCGAGCTTATCTTCTCCTCATCTGTTGATTTTGTCTTTTTTTTTCATAATGTATCAGATATTGTAGTCATGAAAAATGTAATGCTCACTGATATTAAGTCTTCAGCATTATTTAAACTGGTTTTGTTGTAATCTACCGTGTGCTAATATTTTCAGACCTATGTTTTTTTATCACTAGGATAAATATTATCAATGTCATAAAATAATTATGGTAGGGGCACCTGGGTGGCTCAGTGGGGTAAGCATCTGACTCTTGGTTTTGGCTCAGGTCATGATCTCACAGTTCATGGGCTCAAGCCCCACATCGGGCTCTGTGTTCACAGCACGAAGTCTGCTTGGAATTCTCTCTCTCCCCCCACCTCTCTCCTGCTTGCTCACTCTCTTTCTCTCAAACTAAATAAACATTTAAAAAATAATTATGGTAAAAAATGATATATGAATACAATTGCATAAATACTGTAATCTAGATAAAGATAACATTATTTAAAACTTACTGATATGCAATACTATGATATGGTCTAACTTATTTTGTCATTGAGGAAAGATATATTTAATTTTAAAAAGATTGTTTAGAATGTGGATATATAACATAAAACACATATTACTTTAATGTACAACATTTTGAAATCAAAGGTCATTTCTATTTTCTTTTTTAAACAATTTTATCAAATTTTATTTCAATTCATTTTAACATCTACGTTTTACATTTCAAAAATACATAAATATCATATGTTGTGTATATATTTAATTTTATTATAATTTCTATTAATTTTAAGTGATGGATATTGTTTTCTAGTTACTCACAGTTTTAAACTGAACAGTTTTGACTTTAGTAAGACATTTTATAAGTAGTTTAGTTTTTGGACAACTCATATAAATTTCATACACTGCATCTCCTTTAAAATTTTTTAAGACACATTACTTCTAACATTGAACTAATTATACATTAAAATTTGATTAATTAAACAGATTTAAAAGACTCCTCTTTTTAAAATTTAATAGAAATTTACATTGAATCCTAAAAACTGTCACTGTAACTAGATCATTTTTTGGTGGGTATAGAAAATATAATATATTGGTTTTATTCAAATCCTATTCTAATCTTCCATTAGGATAATTAAAATAATTCAAAAGAGCTAATTCTGTTTAGGGAATTGATTTATGGAGTTCTATTCCTGAATATTAACTTAAAAAAATCATTTTATTCTGTGTATCCTTTAATGACTGAATTTAAAATGAACTTTTATTTTAAATTTAGTATTCAAAGGAAGAAGATAATTGTCCTTACTAACCCTTATAATAACCTATAAACCAGTTTGTTACGTATTTTTCTTTTTAATAAGAAATAAAGAAATTCTTCACAAATATCATCTTATCAGCTGGTATTTTCCATGTGATCCTATTTTAGCTGTTTATAAAGATCTGAATATGACAATTTCCAAGCTTAATGGAGAAGTCATTAGTACTCTTTTTTTATACCAAAATAAATTTCCTTAATTTTATAGTTCCAACATCTATTTTACCTTTCAGATGTTACAAAAAGATTAAAATATCAATATGACTATTAGAAGGTGTTTAAGATTGTTAAGTGTGCCTCTTAAAACGGAATAAAATTATATAATTTTAAATGTCTTAATATATAATTATACTTTGGAAATAAATTCAATGTGAGTCATAGTTTTACTTTTCACAGATTTAAAATAATAATTTGTTTCCAATATTAACATTTCTAGTATTTAGACATACTGATAAAGTTTTGAAACACTAAAAATTTAAACTTTAATTATCATATACTTCAAATATTAGAGATTCAAGGTTACTGAATCAATGTATCAAAACCTTTTTACTATGATATCAACACATTCAAGAACATAAATTAGTGACTAGGAGAGATCACAAGAGAATCTTTTTTTCTGGTTTCAGACATAAAAATAGTTCAGCTATGCTAGAAACGCAATACCTAAAACCAAATTCCTACAATACCAATTATTTTTTTAATTTATTAGTCTTATACTCTATAAAATGTTTACATTTGTGTTATTCAGATAAATGGAGTGATATTTTTATCATTCTATAATTAGAGTAGATGTCCTCTCCCATGCTCCAGTTTGAGATATAATTGATAGACATCACTGTTCACAGTATGAGCATAATGTTTGACTTTTTTATTGAGAAATGATTATCACTATAAGCTTAGTTAGGATTCATCATGTTACATAAATATAACAAAAAGAAGAAGAAAACTAAAAAAGAGAGAAAAAAGAAGAAAACATTTTTATGTGTGTGATGTTAAATCTTAGGAATTATTCTCCTAACAATGTTTATGTTGATCATAGTCATGCTGCACATTATACCCCTAGTACTTATTTTTCTTATAACTGGAATTTTGTACCTTTTGACCACATTTCTCCTATTTCCCCTTCCCCCACTTCCCACCTCTGTAATCAAACATTCTGATTCCTTTTTCTATGAGACTTGTTTGTTTTTAGATTCCACATATAAGTGAGATAATACAGTATTTGTCTTTCTCTGACTTATTTCACTTAGCATAATGCCCTCAAGGTCTATCCATGTTGTCACAAATGACAGGATTTCAGATGTACTTTCTTAACAGTTTGAAATATAATTCATATGCCATACATGACACTTAGTTAACGTGCACAATTTAATGGCTTTTTGGAAACGCAGAGTTGGACAAACATCACTAAGAAAAGAAACTGAACACATTAGCAGTCTCTCTACAGGTTTTCCAATTTCCCCAGCCCTAGGCAACCACTAATCTACCCTCAGTCTCCACTGATTTGTCTATTCTAGAAATTTTACATACGTGAATTGTACAATATGTGGCCTGTTATGTCTGGCTTCTTTTACTTAGCATAATTTCAAGATTCATTCATGTTGTAGAATAGAAGGTACTTATACTTCATTAGTTTTTTTTTTTTTTTTCCCAAATAACATTACATTGTATTATATACTACATATTGTTTATACATTTGTCAGTTGATGGACATTTGGATTATTTCCATTCTCTGGCTATTATGAGCTATGCTGCTATGAATATTTGTGTACACATTTTGTAGATATATGTCTTAATTTTTTTTTTTTCAACGTTTTTTATTTTTATTTTTGGGACAGAGAGAGACAGAGCATGAACGGGGGGAGGGGCAGAGAGAGAGGGAGACACAGAATCGGAAACAGGCTCCAGGCTCCGAGCCATCAGCCCAGAGCCTGACGCGGGGCTCGAACTCACGGACCGCGAGATCGTGACCTGGCTGAAGTCGGACGCTTAACCGACTGCGCCACCCAGGCGCCCCTGTCTTAATTTCTTTTAGGTATATACCTAGTAGTGGAATTACTGAGTCATATGGTAGCTCATTTCACATTTTGAGGAAAAGCCAAACTTTTTTCCATAGTAGCTAGAGTATTCCTCATTGTAACCAGTGATGGATAAGGATCTAAATTTCTCCATATCCTTGCCAATACTTGACACTAATTGTTGTTTTGATTATAGCCATGCTAGGTGGGTAGGAAGTAGCATCTTATTTCTTATTGTGGTATTTTTCTAATGGCTGATCACATGTAGCACCTGTCATATATGCTACTTGGATATCTTTTTTTTTTTTAATTTTTAAATTCTATTTAAATCCCAGTTGGTTAACATATAGTGTAATGATGATTTTAAGAGTAGAATTTAGTGATTCATCACTTACATATAACACCTAGTGCTCATCCCAACAAGTGCCTTCCTTAATGCCCATCACTCGTTTAGCCCACTCCCCACCCAAAATTCCTCCAACAACCCTCAGTTTATTCTCTATATTTAAGTCTCTTATGGTTTGCTACTCTCTCTCTTTTTATTTTTCTTTCTCTTCCCCTATGTTCATCTGTTTTGTTTCTTAAATTTCACATATCAGTAAATCATAGGACATTTATCTTTCTCTAAGTGATTTATTTCGCTTAGCATAATTCTATCCACATTGTTGCAAATGGCAAGCTTTCATTCTTTTTGATCGCTAATATCCCATTGGGTGTGTATGCATGTGTGTGTGTATATATATATATATATATATGTGTGTGTGTGTGTGTATACATATATATATATATATATATATATGTATACACACACACATACATACACACACACCACTTGTGCTTTATCCATTCATCAATTGATGGACATTTGGGCTCTTTCCATACTTTGGCTATTGTTGATAATGGTGCTATAAACATTGCGATGCATGTGCCCCTTTGAATCAACATTTTTGTATCCTTTGGATAAATGCCTAAAGGTGTAATTTCTGGGTTACAGAGTAGTTCTTCTATTTTTAATTTTTTGAGGAACCTCCATATTGTTTTCCATAGTGGCTGCACCAGTTTGCGTTACCACCAGCAGTGCAAAAGGGTTTCCCTTTTTTCGCATCCTTGCCAACATCTAGTGTTTCCTGAGTTGTTAATTTTAGCCATTCTGACAAGTGTGAGGTGGTATCTCATCATGGTTTTGATTTGCATTTTCCTGATGATGAGTGATGTTGAGCATCTTTTCATGTGTCTGTTAGCTCTCTGGATATCTTTGTGTCTGTTCATGTCTTTTGCCCATTTTTTCACTGGATTGTTTTTTGGGAGTTGAGTTTGATAAGTTCTTTATAGATTTTGGATAATAACCCTTTATCTGATATGTCATTTGCAAATATCTTCTTCCATTCCATCAGTTGCCTTTTCATTTTGTTGATTGTTTCCTTCACTGTGCAGAAACTTTTTAACCTGATGAGGTCCCGGTAGTTCATTTTTATTTTTGTTTCCCTTGCCTCTGGAGACATGTCTAGTAAGAAATTTCTGCAGCCACTGTCAAAGAGATTGTTGCCTGTTTTCCTCTCTATGATTTTGATGGTTTCCTGTGTTACATTTAAGTCTTTCATCCATTTTGATTTTATTTTTATATTCTGTTTAAGAAAGTGGTCCAGGTTCATTCTTCTGTATGTCACTGTCCAGTTTTCCCAACACCATTTGCTGAAGAGACTGTCTTTTTTCCACTGGATTCTTTCCTGCTTTGTCAAATATTAGTTGGCCATATATTTGTGGGTATTTGGATATCTTTGGGAAAATGTTTATTCAGATCTTTTGCCCATTTTCAAATTACATTGCCTATTTGGATACAAGTCTTTTATCAGATATTTGCTCTGCAAATATTTT
The DNA here is from genome assembly GCF_023721935.1 of Panthera uncia. Classification (NCBI taxonomy): domain Eukaryota; kingdom Metazoa; phylum Chordata; class Mammalia; order Carnivora; family Felidae; genus Panthera; species Panthera uncia. The sequence goes on from NC_064810.1 coordinate 38,307,118, forward strand.
CTCTGTCCGTTGTCATTTTGCTTTCCTGATAATATCCTTTGAAGCACATGATCTTTTAATTTTGATGAGGTTCCATCTATTTTATTTTTTAGCACTTATGCTTTCAGTGCTATACTCAAGAAGCTTTTTCAAAAGCTTTTGACGTTTTTTTCAAAAGCAAAAAAAGGTTTATTGTTACATTTTCTTTTAAAATTTTATAGTATTTGACCTAATATTTTGGTCTATGATCCACTTGGAATTAATTTTTGTATGCTGTAACTGGTGCTGCTACCCTGGAAAACAGTACAGAGTTTCCTTAAAGCGTTAAAAATAGAACTATATGATCCAGCAATTGCACTAATAGGTATTTACCCAAAGGATACAAAAATACTAATTTAAAGGGATACATGCACCCCAGTATTTATAGCAGCTTATATACATAGGCCAAATTATGGAAACAGACCAAATGTCCATGTACTGATGAATGGATAAAGAAGATGTGGCATATAAATACAATGGAATATTACTCAGTGATCAAAAGGTTGAAATCTTGCTATTTGCAATAACATAGAAGAAGCTAGAGTATATTATGCTAAGTGAAATAAGTCAGAGGAAGACAAATACCATATGATTTCATTCATATGTGGAATTTAAGAAATAAAACAAACCAGAAAAGACAAGAGAAAGAGAGAGGCAAACCAAGAAACAAACTCTTAGCTATAGAGAAGAAACTGGTGGTTCCCAGAGGGGAGGTGGGTGATGGGAGGGGTTAAAGAGGTGATGAAGATCAAGGAATACAATTGTGATGAGCACCAGGTGTTGTATGTAAGTGTTGAATTGCTAAATTGTACACCTGAAACTAATATTATGTTGTATGTTAAATAAGTGGAATTTAAATACAAATTTAAAGCTTTTTGTATGTTATAAAAAGGGGTACAATTTTATTTTATTTTTTATTATTTTGATGGTGAAAATATAGTTGTCCAAGTACTATTTGATGAAAAGACTATTATTTTTCAGTCATAATTTCATTTTTCTGCTCCCTTTTCTCTGTTACTCTCATTATGTGTATGTTGCTACTCTTGATGGTATTCCACAGACCTTTAAGACTGTTCATTTTTCTTCATATTTTTTTCTCTGATCTTCATACTGAAAATCATACTGAACATTATTCATCAATCTATCATCAGAATAGCTTATTCTTCTCTTCTGCCAGCTCAAATCTACTATTGAAATTCATTAGCGAATTTTTCATGTTGGTTATTGTATTTTCCAACTCCAGACTTTCTATTCGACTTTTTAATGTCTTCTATCTCTTTATTAATATTTTCTGTTTTGATGAGTGCTTGTGATCTAACTCTTTATCTCTTTAAGTATATTTCATTTTAGTTTTCTGAAATTATTTATAATAGTGCTTTGAAGTCTTTGTAAAGTTTGAGTTTCATACCCTTTCAGAAAGCAATTTCTGTTGCCTGTTTTATTCCCTAATACATGGGTAACACCTTTCTATTTCTTGCATATCTCATTTGTTGTTGAAAGGAGGATATTTGAAATAATCCATTGTGGTGATTCTGGATACTAATCTAGCCTTCCTTTCTAGGATTTCTTGTTGTTATTGTTTGCTTGTCTATTTGTTTAGTGAACTGGCTGAACCATCTCAGTAATTTTTCCCCCCTTAGTGTGCAGCATCTGGTGTCAATCATTAAGAGTTACATGGCACAACCTTGGCTATGCTCACAATGGTGTTATAATGGTGTGACAATGGTTTTAGTAGGGCTTTCTTTCACTCTCTCTTCCCTGATCTGTCTTAAATTACCTACATCTATTTACATCCTACCCAACTGTTAGCCTCTACTAATTCTCAGTTAATTTATCTATGATTTTTCATCATGCTCTGGGCATAAATTGTTCCATAGTTTGATCCACTAAGTCTTAGCTCCTTTGTAGGGGTAGTTTTTGAGACTTTGAGACTTGTCCTCACCCCAGGGAGACTCTGGGATTATTTCCTGTATGAAATACTCAGATATAGGATTATCACCATAAAAGTATATGTATTAGAGTGACAAATTTAAGATTATAGAATTTTATTTCATCACATGAATTAACACAGCTAGTAATATTAGTTAACTAATAGCAGCCAAAATTAGTCCTATCTGCGTAAAACATAGGGTGACCTTAGACCTGTATTACAAATTTTCCTTTCTATATACTACTTAATAGAATGATATCAATGACTATTATTTTATAATTTTAGCAATTTGTTATAGATCTATTGCTTGTAACTACATATATATGCATATATTTATGCATGAAAATATATGCATGTGTATATATGCTTGTATACATGCATATATATGTGTGTGTGTATATATATATATACATATACGCTATTCACATCTAAATAGAATGCTACTTTTAAGTAGGTCAATCTAAAATTAAGGGATTGTAGAGAAATAACTACATTATTATATTCACATATCTTTTACCAAGGCAGTAATAGAGTTAATGATACATTAATATATAGAAAATTTCATAGTGCCATTTAGATAAAGCAGGAACATGTGACAGGTGAGTAAACCAAATGCATTGCTTAGATATGATTTTTATTATAATTTGATGGAAGAGTTGCATTTTGGGATAAAATAGAATGACAGAAACATAAAGTGTTATAGATGCTGACTAGAGAAAATACAATTATTTTAAATTTTCACTAGAAACATTTATTTAGCAATATTAACATCAAATATATTATGCAATGCCAGCATGCAATTAAATGCATTCTGGCTTTTAAAAAAATTAAATGCATAATGGTGTATAGAGAGTCTATGATAATTCCATTGCAGTAAACAAAAAATATAGTTAAGCACTAAAAACTAAAGCATCTGAAATTTTGCCTTATCACCACATTAATACTTTGTTGCAAATAGAATGTAGTTATAGTTGCTTGTCAGGAATAGTGATGGGTTGTTCAGAATAACATTCTGCCTCAGGTTGATCACTTCTTCTTCAAGGATTTTGTGTCTTACCCTGTGATTCGGAAAGCTTAGTTGACAACAAACCCTCAGATAATCAGTCCTTGGCAGACACACTTACAGAAACCAAATTCATGAGGAAAAGTTTTGTAGCTAAAGTCAATTAATTTCTAGTGAGCGTTATACCTGCCTCAGGTAAAATGTAATTCTAAGTGGATTGGGCATCCACATTCCCAAAAGAAATAATCCAGTGCAATTATTTTGGATTAGTCAGGAGCCTTTGGTCTCAAAATCTCTATTTCAGACATTAGAAATAAAATAGAAAAAAAGTAGTGAAATTACTCTCTGTATTAATCATTCGATCAGAAAATAGAATGTGACCAAGGATGAATTCATTGCACCCAAACTTCCAGAACTACAAAAAAAATCTATTTTTTAATAGTTGATGTACTTTTTAAAAAATGTTTATTTATTTTTGATAGTGAGAGAAGAACAGAGTGTGAGTGAAGGAGGGGCCGAGAGAGAGGGAGACACAGAATCTGAAGCAGGCTCCAGGCTCTGAAGATCATGACCTGAGCCGAAGTCGGACGCTCAACCGGCTGAGCCATCCAGGTGCCCCAATGTAATTTTTAAAAATTTTTTTAAATAATTTTTAGAAATAATGACAGTAAGTGGATTTTAATTTCTAGAATTATATGTAAGGACTCATATGCCTATTAAATTAGCAAGATATGTACAATTGGTCTAGGAAAATTATCAGTTGTAGAGAGAGTTCAAAATCTTCCCTGTAATGCTCTACATTACTTTGGCTTTTGTTCTGATTCTTTCTTTTCTAATGTGCCACTTTTCAATTTATTGTCTCTCAAATCCAAGTACCCACTTCTCTCTCTGTTGTAATACTCAGGCTTAAACTCTGTGAACCAAGTTTATTTTTTGCCAGTCATTTCATAAGAGATTATGTCAGTAAAAAGCATTGGAAAAAGATAGCAAGGCTGGATACAGTATAGACTTGCTCTTTCTTTTCTGTTTCCCATTTTCTTCCTGTCTGCTTCCTGTTTCTCTTCCTTTCATTCTTGTAGTCCTAGAGGTCATAGTTATTTCCTACTTCCTTATATTCGTTTTTCTTATTCCAATAACTGATGTGGTTTCTGTCCTGGCTTGACCTTGACTGATACATTTTTGCAACAAAAAAATCATCAGATATTATTTGGGACTTGCATTGGTCACAGTTTTGGTCTTTAATTATATGCCCTGTTTGTTTGTCTTTGGCAATGGGAAATGGAATACTCTTAGCCTGTGGCATGAATTATCATTGTAGTTAAACCAATTATCACATGTCTTGTCTTGAAACGCCTACTGAAGCAAGTGCCTCAGCCAATCAAATAGCTGTTGCCCTTTTCAATTATGGAAGTACTGCTGACCAAAAGGTCTGTGATGCAGATTCTCTGAGCACTGAGGTGCTTACAGAAATAAAATGGCATGCTTACATCTTTAATTTCTGAGGTCAAGCCATCCCCAGGATGACTACCATCAAACAGACAGGGCCAATGTGGCTAAAATGAAACATGACTTTTCATTTTGGGGGTTGCAGAATTGCAACGTGAGGTAAATTCACTGCCTTGAAATTCTCTCACATAAATGTTATGGCAACTGTGAAGGACTGAGGATCTAAAACCTGGAATGGGGAAGTCTAATAGGACCCAGAGGAAACTAGGGAACTTGTATTTCTCAGTCACTCTTAGCTTCTCTTGCTAATGTACCCAGTTTTCTTCCACTAATATTTCTCTGCTTAAATATCCTGTACTAACATTATTTACACTAATTTTCCACAAAGAGATGTTAATTTTACTTAAGAATAAGTCCCCAAACACCTTGTTGCCACTGGGCCCATTAGTAGGGATACATTACATATTATAGTATCCTCCCCCCGACAGGTGAGTACAAAAATTAAAAAAAAAAAATGCCCTGGGAGGAAATACCTTATGCGTCAAAATAATGTCAAGATTTCACTAACTCATATCAGAAGAAATATGTGAAATATGTATGAGAATATATTCTAAGGACGTTAGATGAAGGAGGATGAAATGACACTAAACCAGGTTAAATTTATTGATGAATATGTTTACCAAAGATTCTAGATTAATGGGTTAACTTGTGCACCTGGAAGTAGTTATAACAGTTTATTTGGTTGGTTGACTAAAGCTTGGACAAAACCATGCCCTGAATTTAATGAGGTTGAGATGCTACAACTTTTCTGGAATAATTAAGAGAAAGAAATTCAAGCCTCTACTACAAAGCTGTAATCATCAAGACAGCATGGTATTGGCACAAAAACAGACACATAGACCAATGGAATAGAATAGAAACCCCAGAACTAGACCCACAAATGTATGGCCAACTCATTTTTGACAAAGCAGGAAAGAACATCCAATGGAAAAAAGACAGTCTCTTTAACAAATGGTGCTGGGAGAACTGGACAGCAACATGCAGAAGGTTGAAACTAGACCCCTTTCTCACACCATTCACAGAAATAAACTCAAAATGGATAAAGGACCTGAATGTGAGGCAGGAAACCATCAAAACCTTAGAGGAGAAAGCAGGAAAAGACCTCTCTGACCTCAGCCGTAGCAATCTCTTACTCGACACATCCCCAAAGGCAAGGGAATTAAAAGCAAAAGTGAATTACTGGGACCTTATGAAGATAAAAAGCTTCTGCACAGCAAAGGAAACAACCAACAAAACTAAAAGGCAACCAACGGAATGGGAAAAGATATTTGCAAATGACACATCGGACAAAGGGCTAGTATCCAAAATCTGTAAAGAGCTCATCAAACTCCACACCCGAAAAACAAATAACCCAGTGAAGAAATGGGCAGAAAACATAAATAGACACTTCTCTAAAGAAGACATCCGGATGGCCAACAGGCACATGAAAAGATGTTCAACGTCGCTCCTTATCAGGGAAATACAAATCAAAACCACACTCAGATACCACCTCACGCCAGTCAGAGTGGCCAAAATGAAGAAATCAGGGGACTATAGATGCTGGAGAGGATGTGGAGAAACGGGAACCCTCTTGCACTGTTGGTGGGAATGCAAATTGGTGCCGCCGCTCTGGAAAGCGGTGTGGAGGTTCCTCAGAAAATTAAAAATAGACCTACCCTATGACCCAGCAATAGCACTGCTAGGAATTTATCCAAGGGATACAGGAGTACTGATGCATAGGGGCACTTGTACCCCAATGTTTATAGCAGCACTCTCAACAATAGCCAAATTATGGAAAGAGCCTAAATGTCCATCAACTGATGAATGGATAAAGAAATTGTGGTTTATATACACAATGGAGTACTACGTGGCAATGAGAAAAAATGAAATATGGCCTTTTGTAGCAACGTGGATGGAACTGGAGAGTGTGATGCTAAGTGAAATAAGCCATACAGAGAAAGACAGATACCATATGGTTTCACTCTTATGTGGATCCTGAGAAACTTAACAGAAACCCATGGGGGAGGAGAAGGAAAAAAAAAAAAAAAAGAGGTTAGAGTGGGAGAGAGCCAAAGCATAAGAGACTCTTAAAAACTGAGAACAAACTGAG
>NC_064810.1:38313763-38392074 GCF_023721935.1 Panthera uncia
GGGGGGGGGGGGGGGGGGGGGGGGGGGGGGGGGGATGGGTATTGAGAAGGGCACCTTTTGGGATGAGCACTGGGTGTTGTATGGAAACCAATTTGACAATAAATTTCATATATTAAAAAAATAATAAATAAATAAATAAAGAAAGAAAGAAATAAAGAAAGAAATTCAAATAATTAGACTGTGAGGAATATTATAGTGAACTTTTCACTTTATACATACCTACTCTTCAAATACATATCCTCATAGGATTTAAAGAACCTTCCAATGATTAGGATATTAAGAAATATATTAGTGAGCGGAACATCAGCATTCTTGAAATCCTCTGTGTTAGCTGTCTTTTGTAGAATAAAGCATGATGGTAGAGATGATGCAATGGAAGTGAGCTCTCTCATTTTAGTGGGCATAACTGGACGCCAGAAATACAGATACAGGGTGGCAGAGCTTAATCTTTTCTTTTTTTGTTGTTCTTTTTTGTTTAACTGAAAACAACACCAGAGATAACATGGTAATTGGAGAGTTTTGGTCCACAGGGATCTACTGGTGGTTAATCATTCAGTGTCTCTATAAATGAATATATAGTCCAGTTACTAAAAGTTTTCTTGATCTATATAACAGAAATAAAATCCAAATCTGGTGACCAAAAACCTGACTTGATTTGTTGTCATATTAAATCATTTAAATCATTAAATCATTAAATCATATTAAATCATTGTTGTTCATCTAGTGCCCAGAACTAAGATAGTTCACAGACCTAAAGAATAAATGTTGAAGGAGAATTTAGATTCCCTTGAGGAAGAACACAAGGAAGGACACAACAATGCCACAAGTATATACTTTTTCCAAGCATTACCTAAAGGGAATTGTAGTCATTTACTAGAGTAACTACACACTGTGGGCAAGTAAATTCTCAAACCTTTTGGAAATTACCAGGTACTGGCTCTGAAATGATAGCAAATGATTAAGATATCATACTTGCTCATGGTTCACCAGCCAAAAGAGGATTGTATTTGATTCAGGTGATAAATGGGATTTTGGCTTAAGTTTGCATCCTATTAAGCCTAATATGTTTGAAGTCTTACGGTTATCTCTCCAGTTCCTGAAAATATAATGGAAATAGTTATAATTGACAACTGGAAAAATCACCACATTGCTATCTGGTCAATGGTTTCAAGCTACTACAGTGGGAAACATGAAGTGATGAAGTGGAAGTCCCTGAAAACTTCCTTCTCTTCCAAGATAGTGGACCAGAAGCAGTGCCACATTCTAAGGGTATTGTAGATATTAGAGTGGTCGTCAAAATCTTGAAAGATGTGTGAACATTCCTATGATACTACTGTTTAACTTGCCTCTTTTAGCTGTGCAGAAAGTGAGTGAATCTTGGAGAATATGGATTATTATAACTGAATCAGATAGAGACTCCAGTTGCCCCTGTGGTTCCAGGCATGGTATCTTTTATGGAGCTAATTGACCCATCTCTGGGACCTTGATATGCAGCTATTGACTTGAATAATGTAGTTTTCTATATCAGTTTGAAAAGCTCTTGCTTTCACATGGCAAAACCAATAGTACTCATTTGGAAATTTTGCCTCAGGACTATATCAATTCTTCTGTTCTCTACAATAATGCAGTTCACAGAGATCATAATAATTTTGATGTTCCATACAACATCATATTGTTCCACTAGCATAATGGCTTACTGGACTTTGTAACAGCAAGTAGCAAGTATTTTGGTTTCCTTAGTAAGATCTGTGTGAATCAGAGGGTGATTATGAACCCCAGGAATACTTAGGGGCTTATTAACACAAGGAGTTTTCTGAGAGCACAAAGATCTGGGGTTTGTTGTAATATTCCCTTCACAATGAAAGACAAGTGGTTGCACTCACTGCTACCAGCGTCAAAGAAACACAATGCTTTATGGGTCTTTTTGGATTTGGGAACATACTTACTTAAGTATGATAATTTAAACTATTTACCAATTATCCTGTAAGTCTGCCAAGTTTTAGTGGGAATCAAAGCAGGAGATGGTTTAACAGCAATTATAGGCTGAAGTCCCAGCTACTCTTCAACCTTGCCTTATAAACAAATGATCCTCAAGGGTTCAAAGTGTCTGTGGTAAAGAGGGATGCTGTGGATCATCCAATAATGACGAATAGAAGAATCACAGCCCTGAGTGCTTCTTGAAAAATCTTTGCCTCTGCTCCAAATAGCTGTTCTCCCCTTTGAGACATAGTTCCTTGCTTGCTGCTGAGCCCTGCAATACATTGAACACTTAACTAGAGGATAAATGTTTGTATGGCCTGGGCTTCTTATTATGAAATGATATTATTTGACTGACCAATTAATTTGGGGCAATTTCAGTAGCAATCAGCAAAAGGAAATATAAAGATGTATGCTCGAGGAAGTCTGGAAGGCACATGTAAATTGAATGAATGTAGGCTCAACTTTCTTCAATAATAATTTCTGCCATATTGGCTATTTTCCTCAATCTATACCTGCAGCTTTTTAGGGAGTTCTATGTGACCAACTGGCCAAGGAGTAAAACATCCAGGCCTAGGTAGCCAATCAGCCATTATAGTTTCACTGAGAGTTGGCCTTAAAGAAAGGCTTGAAGGAAAATATTCTAGTATTTAGAGCTTCAAGTGTCACATTTGGATTTTTACTTTGTCTAGACCAAATAATGGCCAAAATAACAAATCTAACTTAATTTATGGGTGGTTGTTAATGGTTTCCCTAGACAATTAGAAACTTGTAAAGAATGGGATTGGAAAAGTGATGACAATGAGGTCTGGGTTACAGGTGTGTGGTTGGGTCTGTCAGGGAGGGTACAGCATTTGAAAATAATTGTGTTGCATTTGAATGTTCCCTAAAGGTCACCCACTGCAAAAGACATTCTTAGGTTGACAAAATTACATATCTATGGACTTCAGTAGGACTCTTTATCTAGCCACCAAGTTCATGCTGTGTCCATGAAAACCATAATGGCAGGAATAAAGCCTATCCATAGGGATATTCACAAGGATGTTCTTCGCTAATGCTAAACTGGCTAGCTACTGCTGAGTGCCTTATCTACCAATAGCAGAGACCAACTGGTCTCTGGTAAAGAACCATTCCACAGAGTAACCAGACAAATACCTGATCACAGGTTTATTACACTGGAACACTTTTTACCAAAGAGGGAGAACAGCTCTGTCTTTACTGAAATAGACATGTACTCTGGGTATGGATTTACCTTGCCTACACTTAATGCCTCTTCCACTAGCATCATCCATGGATTTATGGTATGACTTATTCATCATTATAACATTTTGTATAACATTGATTGGTCCAGAAACGTATTTTATAGCAAAAGAACAGAATATAGCTCTTACTCATGGAGTTCACGGCCTTATCAGCAGCTTTCCTAATGGGAGGTGCCTACTGAAGATGGGAGGGCCTAATGAAGATCTTGTTAGACTGCCAGTTTGGGGAAATCACAAACATTTGAAAGGATGGGGTTTTATATATTTTTCAGCATGCAGCATATGTTTTAATCACTGACCAAGGTATTTTCTGTCTGTCCTACATCCAGAATACATAGGTCTAGGAATCAAGGAGTGGAAGTGGGAGTGGCTCCTCTCACAATAAAATTGTAGAGGTTAAATCATAGAGTTTTTGTTTCCCATTCCCTCAACTTTGATCTTTTATACTTTGGAGGTGCTGTTTCCAAGGGAGAATGATTTCCACCAAAGATGCATCCTTGGTTCCATTAAATTGCAACTTGAGACTGTCATCTGGCCCTTTTCTGCTCTCCATGCCACTGAACAAACAAGATGGTTAGTCTACTCACTGGAGTGATGGATACAGATTACCAAAAGGGACGTTGGTTGCTGCTAGAAAATGAGGACAGCAAAAACTATGTATGGAACCCAGAGAATTTGGGGGGATGTATTATAGTACTTATATATATGATAATATAAGTTAATGGAATTTTTTTTTAAAAAAAAGGACTACTAAGGTTTTAAAACCTTCAAGAATGAAAGTTTGAGGGTACCACACTAAGAAAAGAAATATCACTTGAAGCCCATGGCTTTAGGGCAAAAGAAAAGTGGAGTAACTAATGTAAGACTAAAGTTATAAATATCAACTATGTCCTCAAGGTCAGTTACAGAAATGAGGAATTCCTTGCTTTATATATTTATATTGGCATTTATATTTATATATTTTCTTCTTTGCTTATTGTATGTATATATGTATGCATGTGTGTATACATGCATGTATGATCTTTTGTATTTTTTCTTCCTCTCATTATTTTATTCAAACCTTGTAGAAGTTAAATGTATAATTTAGTAACAGAGTTTACCACTCTGGTAACAAGACTTATAATTCAGGGAACAAAATATGTAGATGTGACTGTGATCATATTTGAGGAAAATTAACATAAATCAGGAATGTATAATGTGACAGTTTACCAGACCCATATACAATAATTGTTGGAATTTTACACCTTTCTATTCCAGAAGAGTATAAGAACATATTCACCTCAATGAAACATAGTTCCATCTTATTAAGTAGAAACATAAGTTGTTTTGTTGCTGTACAAAAGTTAAGATATATATAAAAGAGCATATATGAAAGCTGAGTGGCCAAACGAGCAGAATATAATAATTACTAGGTGTTTTTGTTTCTCAGATGCAAACCCATCCTCGTATAATCTGCTCTGTGATGCTGGAGCTGAGATTCTATAAACCATGTATCTGTTTTGCTGGCGTGTCAATGAAGAGCAGAAGGCTAGAGGAAAAAGAAGGGATTTGTTCCTTCTTGGTTGCTTTCTCTCTGCCTGTATCTGTGAGCATCACTCTAACAATGATTAATCCAAGAGGCAGCAGTTCCTTCTTCTAGGTATAGCAAATCAGATTTGCAGTTTCTTTCCATGTGTGCAGACCCAGCCTGATCTTGCCCTGCCTTGAGACACCAATACCAAAAGCCAGTGCTCCCATTTGAAGGTGTGGCCTGGGTACTAGAAAATTCAGTTTTCTCCTCCAAGGTCAGAAACCTCAATACCGTTGGCTAGCATCTTTTCCTGAGAATCCAGACTTTTAGCTCTGTGGGGTCCCTTTTCTAAGTTTCTAAGTCTTAATAATTCAAAATTCTTCCTTTTCCCCCAATCTTAGGGGTGGTAGGTATTTCAGTTTAGAGATAAATTGAGTGATTCTTCTCATATTTTAAGTAATATATGTAACAATTCTCTATATTAAATTCTCTCTATTCAAATGTCTGGTGTATTTTTTGTCTTCTGACTGAACTTTGATTTATACAGCTACCCACTGATAGACTGTTTCCATTAGTCCAGTTTAAATTCCTATAAGAAGGAGTTTGTTTGGACCGGAATATCCTTTCATGTTGGCAGCCCATGTTTTGACTGGAGGAAGGGGACTATTCCTAAACAAATCACATATAAATGAGAGTAATGCAGTGAAAACACCTACTACAATTCACAACCAGCTAGGGCCATATTTTTAATGAGGTCTGTAGATGAAGCATCTCTTAAGAGGTTAAAAGCATATCAGGAATTGTGGCTTAAAAGTCTAGAATAGGCCATTACCTCCTAACCTGCAGTGGGATTTGGGGTGTTAAATGAGAAAATGTACACAAAAATAGCTTATACGGTACCCGGGATGTGTTTGATGTATTATTCTTCTTCTATCTTTCATTTTGTTGTTCATTTCTAGGAACATGTATATTTTAAACTTAAAATATATTTTTTGTGGCCAGAATAGAAGAAATATTAAAACATCTTCAGCTATCTGTGTGTACTTTGCCTGTTAACTCTTGGATGGTTATATACCTTGTGCTAAACTGACTGAGATGTTGATTACACTCTTTCTGGGAGATTGGAGACTAGTGCCTCCTCGCTAACTTGCAAAGAAACCATTTGTTGATCTGCCATTTTTACTAATACACATTTAATCCTAATGCTTCTGAGTTCCAAACATGAAACAGACAAGACCTTTTTATAATATTGTGACTATGCTATGGGATTTTCAATTTTTAATATTGGGGTCCATTAGCATCTATTTGTGTACCCATCAAAAGTAACAATGTTCACTTTTACAATTTAGATACATTAAAAATAAAACTGGCTACAACTCTGGGAACACTATTTCAAGGATTGAGCAGTCTTGAGAAGTTTTAGAAGCTGTTCACTTTTGTGCCAAAGCCATTCTTCTGAATGGACTGTATGCGGTTCATTTCAGATATATTGATTTCACTGATTCTACTGCAGTGAAAAGATAAGGAAATGGGATATCAAGGTTTAATTTCTCTGTCAGTGAAGTCTTTAATAATTTCTAGAGGTTCTCCTTTATTGGATTTCAATCTTGGCTTTGCTTGTTAGATTTATATAGTGCTTTTCCTCCTCAGAACACAGAGCTCTGTGCAAAAGCTTTAGAAATAGTAACATTTAATATAATAAAAGTGAAAAGACACACATAAAAAATGAGACGGCACTGTGTAGGCATGAGGGTTGGGATAAAACAGTAGGAAACGTAGGTAACACAAATTTGCAAATTCTCAGTCAAGGATGTTTGTGTGAAGTCCCTGAAAGATAGTAGAAGTAATAATCTCTGATTCTCCACATAAAGAAGAAAAGGGATAAAGACTCTGTTAAATTGATCATGGTTTATCCACTATCTGGTTTTTCATTTGCACCATTATGAATAAAACTTGATGTGGAACAGCTTAACCAGCAAGTTTATCTGCAATTGGAGACTTTCTAAGGTTTCAAGCTACTAAACAGGGGAGAGAATTCAGTAGTTTGACCTCTTTCTATTTATGGTCTTATCACTTTCTTTTTCTTTTTTTATTATGTTCTTTCATCCTCAAAAATCCATTTAAATGTCAAGGACAGATGGGAAAGCAATAGGGCAGTGAGACCAGTTGATGCAATTCCTTTTTAGTAATTATGTTTAAGAAATATAAATTGGGAGCTTGTACCAAAGATTTCAAAATAATTAAATCCATGCAAGTGCTGTACAGAAGAAATATGACTTTCATTTAGTAGATTGTATTCTAAAAATCCTCACTTTCTTACAAACTCTATGCAAGTTATTGATAGAAGATGATTAAATAATATGTGAATTTAATATATATCATATCATCAGTGAGGAAACTCAATTCTTCATTTTATGTAATCACTCTTTTAATTAATTTTCAGAGTATTTGTACAGATGTGAGAGTAGGATACTAATAATTATTAAATGTTTCTAAATAATAGTCACAGTTCCAGACTCTTGATAAAATTTCTTCTTTACTCTTCACTAAAACCTTATAGATATGCTTCTGGAAAAATAGAGAGAAGGAGTTTTTTTTTTCTTTCTTTTTTTTTTTTCTCATTCCTCCCACTAGATACACCTAAAATAGATACTATAAAACAAATGTAAGGAGACTCTGAAATGTGGAGAGAAGATGGAGCTACCTAAGGAGGCTTGAGACACCACGAATGACATGGTGGTGAGATTGCTGCATTTTCTTTTTTGCTCTATTTTCCCAGGACTTGGTGCTGGAGAATCTAGCAACCCTGAAATGGCAGTTGTCACAGAAAACAAACAAACAAAAACAAACAAGCAAAACTTGCTCTTTTTTAACAAAGGACCAGGAAAAAGGCAGCCCGACAAGACAGATTTTAGATAAGAAATCTTCCACTCTAACTAAATACCACAGAAAGATCTATAGTCCTATCCTCACCTTCAGCCGCAGAGGCTAAGTGGGGAGCCACAACTTCCATCCCCAACAGACTATAATGAGGCACCCAACTTCCCTGCTGGGGTTATGTCAGGAAGCCCAAGTAGGGATCCAGGATTTTCATTCCCCCTTTTACATGTAAATGAAGGCTAGATAGGGAGTCTGGACTCCACCTCCACACTGTGAAAATGAGGCACGTCATCTTTCTGGGGTGGCATCAGAAGAGGCCTTGTAGAGAGACAAGTCTTTCACCCCCAGCTGACATTAATGAGCCCTCCTTCTTTCATCAGTGACAGTGAAGATAACTGTGGGGAGGAGTAACAAGGAATTCTTTTTTTTTTTTAATGTTTATTTACTTTGAGAGAGGGTGCATGCTGGAGAGGAGGAGGGGCAGAGAGAGAGAGAGAGAGAGAGAGAGAGAGAGAGAGGGAGAGAATCATAAGCAGGTCCTGAACTGTCAGGGCATAGGCCAATTACATGGGATCCCAATCCTAAAACCCTGGGATCGTGACCTGAGCCAAAACCAAGAGTCAGATGCTTAACCGACTGAGCCACCCTGATGCCCTAACAAGGCATTTTTTACCCTCCAAGCCAGGCTGGTTTCTTTTGAGGCACACTGAAAGCTGAAAATTCCACCCATGCTCAACAATAATGAGGAATCTTCTCCTCAACCATTGTATCAGTGGAGGCCAAGAAGGGAACCTGGAATTTCATAGTTACCTGGAAGTAAGAAAGCAGTGCCCACTTTCCTTTCCCTTCTGAAGCAGGGTCAGAAAACTAGTTAATATAAACAAACAAATAAACAAGTTAAATGAGATCCAGAATCTTGTAATACTCAAAATGTCCAGTTTTCAACTGAAACTCAGTTCTCATATAAAAAACGGGGAAAATTTCAACTTGAAAGAGTAAAGTCAGTCACCAACATGCATGACAGATATGGTCTAATTATTTGACAAGGATTGTGAAACAGCCATCATAAAAATATTTCAACAGGCAACTATGAGAAAACTTAAAACTGATAAAAAATAGAATGTCTTCTCAAAGAACCAGAGAATATCAGCAAATAAATAGAATACATAAGTAATAACCAAGTACAGATTTTACCCCAAAAATATGATTACCAACAAAACAAACAAAGCCACCCACAATAGTAGGCTTAACAGCAGAATGGAAGTGGCAGAGAAAAGAATCTGTGAACTTAAGATTAGAACAATAGAAATTGCTCGATCTTAACCACAGATAGGAAATGAGCTGAAATTAACATGAACAGAACCTCAGGAACCAGCGGGACAATTTTAAAAAGACATGTCAATTATGTAACAAAATTCCAAGAGGAGAAGAGAAAGAAGATGGGGTTGAAAAAGTTTTCTAAGAAATAATGGCCGACAGTTTTCTAAATTTGGCAAAAGACACAAACCAAGATTCAAAGAGCTGAGCAAAGCCAAAACATTATAACCTAAAGAAATCTACATCAAAACACATCATAGTAAAATTTCTTAAAACTAAAGACAAAGAAAAAAAAATAAAAGCAACGAGTAAAGGAATAAAGGGCAGCCAGGTCAGAAATGAAGAAGTAAAACTGTCCCTATTCACAGATGACATAATGGTCTTTGTAGAAAATCCCAAGCAATCCACACAAATAGTTCCTAGAACTAATTAGTGAGTCCAATATGTTTCCAGGTTATGAGAAAAACACACAAAAATCAATTATATTTCTATATACCTGCAATGTATTTATAGATGCCAATATTAAAAATACAATATAATTTACAATCACTCAAAAAAAAATACTTAGATGTAGATCTAACAAAGCATGCATGTAATTTGTACACTGAAAACTAGAAAATTCTGATAAAATAAATCGAAGAAGGTAGAAATAGGTGGTGAGATAGATTGTGCCCATACATGGGAAGACTAAACATAATAAAGATGTCAACTCTCTGTAAATTGTTATACAGTTTTAACACAATTCTTATCAAAATCTTCACCAAGATGTTTTGTAGATCTGGCAGGATTATTCTAAAAGCTAGCTTTGTTTCAAGGCAAGATTTAAAATAGAAGATTTAAAATAATTTTGAAAAAGGAGAAAAAAAGAGAAGAAATCACTCTACTCCATATCCAAATTTCTATAGCTATGGTAATCAAATTGCATGGTATTGGTGGAGGAAAGACACATAGATCAGTGGAGTGGGATAGAAAATCCAGGAAGTGGCCCTATATAAGTAGAGCCAACTGGTTTTTGGAACAGGTATGAAGTTATTAAATGGGAGAAAGAGAGTATTTTCAACAAATAGAGATGGAATAATCAGACATCCATTCACCAGAAAACTTGAGCTAAGCCTTGCATGTTGCACAAATTCAACTTAAAATGGACGATAGAGCTAAATATAAAATGTAAAACTACAAAAACTTTTATAGGAAAAAGTATGAAAATATTCTTTGGCACATAGGATTTGGTGAGGTATTCTTAGACATAATATCAAAGGCATTATGCATAAACAAAAAATCAATAAGCTAGGTTTCATCAAACTTAAATCTTCTGCCACATTAATAGGATAAAAAGAAAAGCTCCAGACTGGGAGAGATATTCGCAAACCATAAATATAAGAGACTCAGAATATGTAAAGAATTTCCAATACTTAACTGTAGAAATAAACCTAAACCGTTCATTTAGAAAATGAAGAAAAGACATAGAAGACATTTCGCCAAAGATGATGTACACATGACAAATAAGTTCATAAAAAGATGTTTAACATCACTCGCCAGCTGAAAAGTAAAGGTACTGTAGGGGTATTGTATTATATTTCTAGAACTTTGCTGAGGAATGCTGGCACTAATGAGTTTCAGATAGGGTTTAATAAATTACCCAGTTTTCCACCAATCATGACTAAGTATCTCCCACTTCCCCAAAGACAAAGAAACCTGTATTATATGAAATAAATATCAAAATCTATTAAAAGTTTCTAATTATAAAATTTCCTAAAGTCTGAAGGACTTTCAAGAAAAAGTATATTAAAATTCTCATATTTCACCAATTTCTGAGTTTATTTTGATCTTTTGTGGAGATTTTTCCACAAGAACACCATAGATTTTTTTCAATTACTGTCTCCAAGGGTAAAAATATAGAACACACTTAAACTAAGAAGGCACAAATCACAATCGGTGGGAGAGGAGGGAATATTTTACTTCAACAGGCAAAATGTCATCCACAGTTAAGAAAATATATGACTGTAAATGAATTCTATTCACAAAATTTGGTTCTTTTCTCCTTGCTTCTGTACTTAGCGCTAGAATATAGAAAAAAAACTTCATTAATAAAAAATACCAAAACAAAAACTACACTTTATGTATAGAAACTGAGTTTCACCACAATATCATTTTCAACAGGTATGTTCATTTACTTAACAAACATATTGTTACTTCCATTATACCAGGCACTATGTTAGGTGTTAAGGAATTAAAAAAAAAAAAAAAGATAAATGGAAGTGAACCTTGAACTTATTTTATCTATTAGAGTAAGATAGGAGACCCAGAAGCCAACAGATTATAATAAAATGTAAAAAACAAAATAGTTTTATTTGCATATGTATATGGTTCTAAGGGAGCACAGAAAATAGAATAGTGTTTCTTGAGAATCATAAAAAATATCATAATGAAGAGGTGATACATAGGCTAGGTCTTCAATGATAGGACATCAATACAAAAAAAAAAAAAAAAATCTGGGAGACAATTCCACACAGTGAGGGGAAACTGTATCAAGCTGTATGACTCCGAAAAAGCCTTATGTGTCTAGGATACTGTAAAAAGTTTTTTCTTTTCTTTTTTTTTTTTTTTAACGTTTATTTATTTTTGAGAGAGAGAGAGACAGAGCATGAACAGGGGAGGGGCAGAGAGAGGGGGAGACACAGAATCTGAAACAGGCTCCAGGCTCTGAGCTGTCAGCACAGAGCCCAACGCGGGGCTCAAACTCACGGACCGTGAGATCATGACCTGAGCTGAAGTCGGACGCTTAACCGACCGAGCCACCCAGGAACCCCTAAAAAGTTTTAATGTAAGAGATGAGAGGGAAGACAAGAGTTGTAGCAAATTAGTTTGAAAAATGTTGATCAAGGTTATGCTGCAAAATGTATGGCTCTAGTTTATGCCTAGCCAATGGTTTATGCCTAGCCAATGGTTTGCATTTTCTTCTATGTGCCCAGGGTCCCAACACAGCTCTAATACTGGTAAGTAGATGATTTATTTGCATTGTAAATGTGATAACTGGAGTGGCAGCATGACGCATCAAATGGAACTAGATAAACGGGTTGTACAGAAAGCCGTTAGAAGGTTGTTTTACAATATTTCAAGTGACAGATAGGAGGGCCTGAACTGAGCAGCAACAATGAAAGGAAAGAGGAGAGAACAGATTTCTAGAGACATATCTGAGATACATTTGACAGGATTATAGTTGAAAGACTTGATGAACAGTATTACCAGTAAGTGAAGTAAGGAATAAAAGTAATTCCCTTCCCTGTTTTCACATTCCTTGAAATCAAACAAATCACTTTTAATCTCATTCTTGGAATTTGAAATACAATATTTGGTTGCTCCTTCTTTCGAATCCACATGAGAGTCTTTCCCAGATGGTAGGTATGCATGATTGATTATTGAATAAATGAATGAATCTATAGAAACATACTGTGTACATTTATATTGGTTTTTGTTTGTTTAAAATTTAGGTTGCCAGGGGGGCATCTGGGTGGCTCAGTTGATTAAGCTTCCGATTTGGGCTCAGGTCGTGATCTCATGCTTTGTGGGTTCAAGCCCGGGTCAGGCTCTGTGCTGACAGCTTAGAGCCTGGAACCTGATAAAGGATTCTGTGTCTCCCTCGCTCTCTGCCCTTCCCCCACTCATGCTCTGTCTCTGTCTCAAAAATTAATAAACATTAAAAAAATTAAAATTTAGGTCACTACGTTTTTTTAGTTAAAATATTTGGCAACATACCTTGCCTTCCTGTCAGATTAGAATAGGGACTCTTTTTATTATTAGCTATACTGTCTGTATTGAACTTCACTGCCAAATTTTTTTTGTCTCATGACATAGTTTTGCATTCTTTCTGAGTTTGACTGCCGTCTGTGTGTTATGTCCCTAAACTGCAAATGCTGTGTCATTAATGGATTTAGTAAATGTATGGTTCCTGTATTTCTAAATATTTATGAAATTTAAAAAAAAAGTCCATTTCAACACCTTGTTTAAGGATAGCCCAATAGAATTTATAAGTATGTATGCATGTTGGTGTGTATATTTCCAATTAGAATATTTATTTCATACGGTTGAACATTTGCCAATTCTTAAAGCTTATATCAAATGCTATATTTCATATCTTTCCTCACTTACCCAAATACATGTAGTCTGTTACTCCCCTGAATTCTGAATCTTTGAACCTCTCTTACTGAATTTACAATGTTCTTTATTATGTTTTATTTAACTGTAATATTTCAATAGTTAGCTCTTTGACAGTTAAGACAGTACCACATTCAACTATTTTCTGTAGATACTAGAAACATATTTTCCTTGAGACAACAATGTGTGCACTTTGGCATTTGAAATAATTGGAACTCCCAAGCAAACCAAGGAGCATTTAAAATAATAATATAGTTCCAAGTACCTTTTGAAAGTTTTCAAAAAAATTAAAAACTGAGGTCATTTCTATATCCTGCATACAGTATTAGTAGATAAAAATGAGGATATTATTTCAGGATTTGCACCTTGAACTGTTATACCATCAAAATTTAAAAGATGTAGTCAATGACAGCACTTAGGTTGTCTAAATAAAAATACAATATTATTCTAAACTTGTCATGTCTTGGAAAAATGGAATGTTCCCATTCACCCAAAATACATGTCTTTAATTGGCCATGAGGTGATAATTGTTGAAAATGAATGACAGGTAGGTGGCAGTTCACAATACTATTCCTTTTATGTATCTCTTCTAATTTTTCATGAGATATTAGAAACTATCTAAAAGGTCTTTATATGATATTTTTGGATATCATTTTATTCATTTAAATATATTGTTAGGATAGAATGTCACTCATATCCCTTCAAATATTCTGAAATCTATGGCATGGCTTATAAAATGGAATTTTGATAATAGATACAAATTAGTCAACTGAAGAAATTACCATAGAGATACTCATTTTTATGTGCTGCTGAGAAGGCTTTAAAAATTTTATGTCAGCATACCACTAGTTAAATTATCTGCATATTATCCAGATATGTATATACCCCTTGGAAATCATTTTAGAAACATAATATTACATATAGAATCCATAAAAAATATTTTAGGTAACATACATCACAACTGTGATTAGAGATATTATATAAAGAGAATTATGAGAATTAATAATTTAAGAAATTAACAACTCAATAAAGACTTGAACACATGGAGAGTTATACTGAGACAGAAACTTCTATTCTATCCTCAAAATTGTTTCCTTTTCTAAATAGACCACCTGCTTGGTTATTATGGCCCCTGGCATCCCTGGTTGTGGTTATGTGATTGAATTCACAGTTCTACAGTTCAGAAGTCTAGCATGCATGGCTGGGTTCTCTGCTCAGGGTATTATAAGACTAGAATAAATGCACTGGCCAGTCTGAATTCTCATCTGGAGACTCTGGGGAGAAAGTTTGCTTCCAAGATTATTTTTGTTGTCAGAATTCAGTTCCCTGCAGTGGAAGAACTGAGGTCCTCGTATACTTGCTGGCTATCAGCCAGTGACAACTCTCAGCTCCTAGAGGCAGCATGTATTCCTTGACACATGGCCATCTCTATCTTCAAGCCAACAACGGGCCATTATATCTTTCATGTGCTTCAAATCTCCGATTTCCTTTTCTGCAATGAGTTAGAAAAATCTCTCTGCTTTTAAAGAACACATCTGACCAGGTCAGGTCCCTTGGATTATCTCCTTAACTTAATGACAACTGACTTGGAATCTTAATTACAACTACAAAGGGTTTTCATGGCAAAACCTAGATCAGTGTTTAATTTAATGATGGGGAGAGCATGGCCCTGGAATGTTGGGAGAGGGCATCTTAGAAATCCTCCTATATACTCTGGTCATAAAAAAAGTATTAAATATTGTTCATATCCTATACCCTCTCCCAAAGGTTAATTATCTATGCTCATGTATTCAATACATGCTTTAAATTCTATAATAACGAAATCACTTAAACCTTCCTTGTGACCACCAGCCCTTTTGCTTATTTACCTATTAACATCTTACTATCACTCCATAGGAAATAGTGGCTACGTGCAGGTCAACTTTTCATTTACTGAAGTAAGTTGTAAGGTGGTTGAAAAAAAAGGGAATTAAAGTATCATTATTGTGTTGTTGTTGTTGTTGTTGTTGTTGTTGTTGTCGTTAGCAGCAGCAGCAAGATAATTATTTCTTAGAGTCCAAGGTGAAAGGTCTCTTTTCACGCAGACAGATAATTGCCAGAAAACTTTCCTGTGAGCAGTAGCAACTATGTAGTCCCTCAGAAGCCGCAACTCACAAATAGCTCAGTGGCAGTATTATTTTAATAACTACTATTTTTTCTTACTTTTATGTTTTATGGTTGTTTTATAACTTCACTAAATTTGTCATCTCCTCATCAACTTCTGACATGAAATAAAAACTGTGATTCAAAATTTATCTAAATCGTGTTTTAAAATTGTGTTAGGTACAGTTAAACTTTTATTCTCATCTTGTCATTAATACTTTTAATTTTATTTAAATGTAACTTTAAATCTTTAAATGTCTAATGTATAAGATTGAAACAAAAAAGCCTGTTTATCATCAAATGATGGACTATATAGTTTTATTAAGAACATGATACTTTTTAAGTTCAAGTAAAATATTGAAACAGAAATTGAAAGTGTCTCTACACACAGTTTATCTACTTTAGGTAAACAAGTACCTTGCTCTACATAGAATTATTTTTGTTATTGCCCAACATTCTTTCTATTTATTTTGACCAATGAAAGGAAATGGTATCACAAGGTATATCATAAATCTTTTAGGGCTTGAATATTGGAGTAATGACTGATTAGTGATGTATGGATGGCCTGACAATCAAATAAGTCACTAATATTTTAGTTAGAAGCCAATTAGGATATAGTTCGTGTATGTCAAAGAGAACAGCCTGCTACAAAGAAAACTTAAAATCTAGCTTTCCCGCATTCTCAAAATGATTCATTGGATATCAACAAACACTAGAAGTTTATTATACTGGTGCTGTAAATGGTAACTACAGTTTGTACTGCCATTTTAAATGTATCTATGGTTCATATTTTAAATGCAGATTAATTTTTCTTAAATTGCCTGCTGGCACCACAGCAGGCATGCTTGGAAAGTCAAACAGAGAGTTAAGAGTAAATTAAAGTCTGAAGTATTTTGCATACCACTTCCATCCTTTCCCTCTTAAAAATGTTACCCATATTCAGCTGACAGAGGGAAAAATGAGGTCTAAGAAGGGTGA
This sequence comes from Panthera uncia, assembly GCF_023721935.1. Lineage (NCBI taxonomy): Eukaryota > Metazoa > Chordata > Mammalia > Carnivora > Felidae > Panthera > Panthera uncia. The sequence continues at coordinate 38,329,985 of NC_064810.1, forward strand.
CTTTGCCAGGCTTTATTAAGGTGAAGTATGTGGGATGCATTGCTACCATTCAAGCACTCACATTTCCTTAGCCCACTCGTCTGGCATGATTCCATTTTTATGTCCTAAACTCTACAGACTGAATGAATGCATGACTGCTGTATCAGGCAGCCTGTGCAAAATACTTGACTTCAGCAAATCTTTGACAAGTACCGTTCATTAATCTTTGTTTCATAATTCTCACCAGTATGCACACCCTGCCTTTCTGTCCCTATCTGCAAGTAAATTGGTTTTTAAGAAAATGAAGAGGTCAGCAGAAGATGTTGGAGCACACATTTTTCTGTTAAAACCAATCAGTAGACCTGGGGAGCAATGTCAATGGTTAAAGTTAGTAGAACTTGTCCATATTTCAACTGAATCATCAATTTATATTAGCGATATTAATTTTTTGGATGAATATAGCAACTAAAATAAACAAACTTGTGGTAAAAATATGGAACACTTTTAGCCTACGGACATTTATGGCCTTAAAATACAGTCATGTAAAACAGACTTCAACTGGAGTGAAATGTTAGGAATATTACCTAACTTTCAGGTCCAAGGTAAAGTTACCAGAGTTCTCTTTCCTATAATAGTCAATTAGGTAACTTGGACAAACCCACATAATGAGAACAAATTTAAAACCTGGAAAATATGTGTTGTAAGTTACTCAGCTACCAAGGTAATAAGGAGTTACGGAATCATGATCTGAGAGGGAGAGAGAGAGAGAGAGAGAGAGAGAGAGAGAGAACTTCTAAACATTGGAGTCTTGCTTGTTGTATTGCGCTTAGAATTTGAGAGAAACTTTGGACAAACTCACAAGGGTAAGAGCACAGCAAATGTAATTCAGAACCTACCAAGAGGAGGGAGCACTGATGAAATCAATTGGCACCATCAAAGAAAAGCAAAGTGCTACACCTCAGGTGTACATGTCACCTGGAAACAAAGCAACCCTTACTAATACTGAATCACAGCTTCAGCCTGGCTGGTTCAGTCAAAAGAGTGTGAGGCTTTTGATCTCAGGGTTGTGAATTCAAGCCCCATGTTGGGTGTAGAGGTTACATAAAAATAAAATTAATTAATTAATTAATTAATCTTAAAAAATACTGAAGGGGCTCCTGGGTGGCTCAGGGTTAATCCTATGACTTTGGTTCAGGTCATGATCTCTTGATTCATGAGTTTGAGCCCTGCATCGGGCTCTGTGCTGACAACTCAAAGCCTAGAGCCTGCTTTGGATTCTGTGTCTCCCTTTCTCTCTGCCCCTCCCCTGCTCGTGCTCATGCTCTCTCTCTCTTTCGCTCTCTCAAAATAAATAAACATTAAAAAGATTTAAAAATAATGCTGAAGTATAGCTTCAAACAATCTCTAAACTAGATTAAGTTGATTAAGGTTGTGATTGGCCTTAACTATTTGGCAGAAGAAAATATAAATGCCCTGTGAAGAACTCCAGTTCTTTCAGAGCTCAGTTTATCTCTACTATTTTCATCTACAATGTCCAGCACTCAGTAAAAATAATCATGCATATGAAGCAAGATAATTTGATATTAGAGACAGACTTAGGGAATCTAGATTAGAAAGGCTTCATTCAGATGTAGATTTAAAAAAACTAAACTATGCTTAATATGTTAGAGAAAATACAAGAGGAGTTTACAAACTTTGGTAAAGATCTTGATCTCTTAAAAAGGATCAAGGGGCACCCAGGTGTCTCAGTTCACTGAGCATCCGACTTCTGCTGAGGTCATGATATTGTGGTTCATGACTGTGAGCCTCACATTAGGCTTAGAGAGCCTGTTTCGGATCTTCTCTCTGTCCCCCTCTCTCTGCTCCTCCCCTGCTTGCACACTCTCAAAAATAAATAAACATTAAAAAATTAAAAAAGAAATAAAAAAAGACAAATGGAAATTATGGAGCTGAAAATTATAAATAACAGAAATTAAGAACCTGAAGGATGATATTAATAGAATAGTCAGAGCTGGAAAAAATAATAGAAACTGGAATTATAAGATAGAAGAACTGTCCAAGATGAAGCATGGAGAGATTAAAAACATATATATAAACAATGTACAAGAGACACAGAGGATATAGTGTTATAATTGTCTTTTCAGTTTTGTCTTAATAATTGTAAAACCATATAGTATTTTAGTTTTAATGTGTTTTTACTTCTAGATGATCTATTTGACATGATTTAAACTTAAGTTCCCTATCCCTTGCACATATATTCATTTATGTTAAAACAGTTCTTTATATGAACTTTATATATGCTTATATCTGTTATTTATACATATACTAAATATTTTATATACTGTATGGCAATTTAATATCTCAGATATTTCCCTGTTTGTTTCTATAGTTAAACTTATGCTGATTTTTTTTCTGGGGTCACTTGATTGCTTTGATTATTTTCATGTCAACGTAAATGAAAATGAAATATATTTGAAAGGATAATTTAAACCCTAAGGAAAAAAAAATGTCTTTGCCAGTTTACTGGTCACAGCTAGTAAAAGAACACCTTAAATTCATTTTGGAGCTTGAGATTTCTCAGAAGATCCAGATCAGTTATATTTTAGCTATCAATTTCTCATGAAGGTTGGTTAACTTTCAGTTGACTCTAACACTGAAAAAGGGGTAATTCTCTTTAAAGAATCCCCATATTCTGTAGGCCAGTCTCAGCAATTATTCTCAGAGACAGAAATTTTCTTAGTTTATCTCTGTGCATTTTTTAAATGTTTATTTATTTTTGAGAAAGAGAGAGAGAGAGAGAGAAAGAGAGAGAGACAGCACGAGAGGGTGAGGGGCAGAGAGAGACAGGGAGACAGAATCTGAAGCAGGCTCCAGGCTCTGAGCTGTCAGCACAGAGCCTGACACAGGCTGAACTCAGGAACTACGAGATCATGACCTGAGTCAAAGTCAGACGCTTGACCAACTGAGTCACCCAGGAGCCCCTTATCGCTATGCTTTTGAAACTTGTCTTCAACTTGATGCAGTAATTGTTTGTGATCTTTTCAACACTTCAATTATTTTAAAGAAAAATTTTGTTGGTTTTATCTAGTTATATCTAGAAGTCAGTAGTTTGAGGTTGGTTCTGAAAATTTAGTCTATCAATATCAGAAACAGGAAGCCCTTCACCGAATTATTGCATTTTCCATTCTTATATACATGAGCATGAATATATATTACATTACTTATATAGTACATATATTTCAATTAATACACATAAAATTTATTTTTGTTTCTTATGCATTTGTTTTATTTTCAAATCTATCTAGACCTTTTTTTAATGTTTATTGATATTTTTAAGAGAGAGAGAGAGAGAGCAAGCTAGGGAGGGCAGAGAGAGGGAGAGAGAAATCCCAAGCAGGCTTCACACTTTCAGTGCAGACCCCAGTGCAGGGCTTGAACTCATGAACTATGAGATCATGACCTGAGCCAAAACCAAGAGTCAGACACTTAACTGACTGAGCCACCCAGGCACCCCTAGACCTTTTTTTAAAATTAAACTTTATTTATTTCTTTTGAGAGAGAGAGAGAGTGAGAAAGAGAGCATGTGTAAGCAGGGGAGGAGCAAAGAGAGGAGAGAGAGAATTCCAAGCAAGCTCCAGCCTGATGACGGACTCCATCTCACAAACCATGAGATCATGACCTGAGCCAAAATCAAGAGCCAGATGCTTAACTGACTGGGCCACCCAGGTGCTCCTCTCTAGATCTTTTTGATAGTCTCTTTGCTTTCTCGTATCTCCAATCTTTTAATTTCTATAAGCATATTACATTTAAATTATACATCTAACAATTCTAACAATTACAGTCTTTTCCTCTGATTATAAATTTTTTATTTCAAATAACTCACTCAGGATGTCTATTTTTTAATCTATGATTTTTGTTATCTTCTATTTTTAAAAATGAATTTTGGAGAGTATTTGAAGGCTTTACCTACTGTTCTTTTTTCCTGAGACTATTTGTGTTGCTTCTCTCAGTTAACTGGGGGCAACCTGCCTAGGGGTGCTTTAAACTAAATCTTAGCTTACAGTTTGAGCAGTACATAATAAATTCTGATGTCATATATGCTCGACAAAAAGCTGTGTTCAGGAATCATAAGAGAGATTTTTTTAAAGCAAAAATATGTCCCAAACATCTCCTTCTGCATTTTAGGATTCTTTGAGCTTTATCTAAATGAAGGTAAAAACTTTTCAGAATGCCAACTTTATGAAGAGTTTTCTAATTCAACCTCCTATTCAGGCATTGCCCCATTTATGTATGTTACGTAGCCAGTTAAAGCAAAAGTGCTAAGCCATTTTAGATAAAGGGTAAACAGATGCTTCTAAAAGCATAAAACAGTCTTGTGAATTTCATTTTCATATAATTTGGAGATTCTGATAATTTATTTCTCTAATAGCACACATGTTTTAGGCATGAATTTTTGGATTTTATCTAGCATATTTTGTGTTCCATATTGAGAAGTTTTATCTCGATGTATAGTTTGCTTAAAGTGGAAACATGCTTGCCTCATGTACGGGGGTTTCTTGGGATGGGATGACTGAATATAAAATTTGCTGAAATTTTCAATTATAGAGATATTAGACACTTATTGGACTGCATTATTTTCCTAACATAAAACATCTCCCCTCACCTTTAGACCACAGTTTACGTGTAAAACTAAGCTCTCTTCCCCTCCCTTGGCATAGTAAAAGGCCATTTACCTTCTAATCGTCATTCATTCATTTAAAAAAAAATTAAATGTTATATTTATAATTTTGTTATTTTATAATATTTTCCTGAACAAAATTTGTATTAAATACTATAAATTTGCTTTCAATTTTATATTAAATAGTAATAGAGAAAATAGACCCAATATATAGAATTTTACCATTTTGTGGAGAATACATTTACTCAATATATAAGAATACATTTTCTCAAAGTATAAACGGAGAGAACATGCATGATGAATCTGCAATGTCTTTCATGGTTCTTTTGTTGCACAGGAATAACAGAGTAAAGATAATTCAAGTTCTTCCATTGTGTTTGGACTTCCCAGTGAGTAATACTATCTCTTCCATTTTGTCTTTAGACTCCAGTGTATCTTTTATGTTAATTGATCATGTTTAATAGGTGAGAGGTTTGTGTTTTGCCTTAGAAAAGAACTGATAAAATTTGCATTGTACAATACCCAAGAGATGATGATGAAATTTTATTCTTTGTTCATTTTTACATTACAGTGCTCTGAAATGTATTAACGATGGAACTCTACACAGAAATACTGCTTAAGAGATCATATTGTTCTTTGTTGCATAGTAATCTATTGCATACTGAAAGTTTATAGTTTTTGAATGTCTTAAATTACTAAAAATATACCTATGTAAAATAGATTCTGGCATACTGGCATTACATTTACATTTAAAACACAGAGGTACTTAAGAATATAAATTAGTACCTATAAAATCGTGAGAGTCCTGAAATTCACTACATCGTGATAAATTGAAATGCTATTTGAAAGCTATCAACATTGGGGCGCCTGGGGGGCGCAGTCGGTTAAGCGTCCGACTTCAGCCAGGTCACAATCTCGCGGTCCGTGAGTTCGAGCCCCGAGTCAGGCTCTGGGCTGATGGCTCGGAGCCTGGAGCCTGTTTCCGATTCTGTGTCTCCCTCTCTCTCTGCCCCTCCCCCGTTCATGCTCTGTCTCTCTCTGTCCCAAAAATAAATAAAAAACGTTGAAAAAAAATTAAAAAAAAAAAAAGAAAGCTATCAACAATATGTATACTAATCTTCGTTGGCAAGATATTTATTTAATTAGATTGAAACAAGTCTCTCTCTCTCTCTCTCTCTCTCTCTCTCGGGTGATAGATATAGAATTTTACTATTAGGGATAGTTTTTATGTCTTTAAGTGTAACTTCTTTTTTTAGTACTTTTTAAGATAAATAATAGAATTATTTTGAATTTTCTTTCAATTAAGTTTTTTTTTTAATGTGGACATTAATTACAATATTCCATGACTTGTGTGGAAATAATAGCTTACATTTTTACAGATCTATATGATCTACATACAAAACACTTAATAACTTTTGGCATTACACTTCCCAGTTAATATGGTAACATGATACCTTAAATAATGAAAAGAATTTCAGACATTGGCAGGCTGGGGGTGGTAGTGGGTATATGTAAAACAGGCAAGTTTTTGTAATTTCCCAGCTTCCTATTCCAAATACAGAGGGGATCAGGCATCCAGATACTGCCTTTGCACAATGCAAAGCACACAAATTGACTGAATGTTTTTGATAAAAAAAATTTAGTCATCACATAAGCATAAATGAAAAACAAATCTTTTGCCTATTAGTTTTTGCAGACCAAATTTCAGTTAAAGCTCTAAAATTTGTACAAAAGTCTCTGTAACAGGACAAAGGACATTACATGATGATAAAGGGAATGATCCAACAAGAGGATATAACAATTGTAAATATTTATGCACCAATCATGAAAGCACGTAAATATTTAAAGTAACTATGAAAGACATAATGGAAGAAACTGATAGCTACACAACAATAGTAGGAGATTTAACACCCCCACTTATGTCAATGGATAGGTCACCAGACAGAAAATCAACAAGGAAACAGTGGCTTTGGATGATACATTGGGCCAAATAGACCTAAGACATATATACAGACATTTCATACTAAAACAGTGGAATACACATTCTTTTTTAGTGCACATGGAACATTCTCCAGGATAGAGCACATGTTAGTCCACAAAACAAGTCTCAACAAGTTCACAAAGATTGAATCATATCATGTATCTTTTCTGACCACAATGGTATGAAACTAGAAATTAATAAAAAAAATCTGGGGGCCCCTGGGTAGCTCAGCCAGTTGAGCATCTGACTTTGTTTCAGGTCACGATCTTACTGTTGGCGAGTTCAAGCCTTGCGTCAGACTTTGTGCTGATAGCTCAGAGTCTGGAGCCTGCTTTGGATTCTGTGTCTCCTGCTCTCTCTGTTCCTCCCCCACTCGCACTCTGTCTCTCACTCTCAAAAATAAAGATTACAAAAAAAATTTAAAAAAAAAGAAAAAGAAAAAATATGGAAAGTACACAAATATATGGAAGCTAAATAACGTGCTATTAAACAGTGAATGGGTCAACCAAGAAATCAAAGAGTAATTAAAAAAATCCCTGGCACCAATGAAAATGAAAATAATTGTCTAAAATTTGGGGGATGCAGCAAACGCTATTTTCAAAGGGAAGATTGTAGCAAAACAGGCCTACATCAAGAAGCAAGAAAAAAATCTCAAGTAAGCAGTTTAACTTTCCATATCAAGGAGCTATAAAAAGAACTAACAAAGCCTAAAGTCAGTGGAAGGAAGGAAATAATAAAGATTAGAGGAGAAATAAATGAAACAGGGACAAACAACAACAACAATAGAATAGATCAATGAAACCAACAGTTGGTTCTTTGAAAAGATTAACAAAATTGATAAACCTTTAGCCAGACCCATCAAAAAAAAAAAAAAAGAAAGAAAGAAAGGAAAAAAGAAAGGAGAGAGTGAGAATGGGAGAGACAGAGAGAGGAGAGAAAGAGGATGCAAATAAAAAATTTGGAGGAGAAGTAATAATCGACACCACAGAAATACAAGGAATTATAAGAGAATGTTATAAAAATTATATATCAACAAATTGGACAATCTAGAAGAAATGGTTAAATTCCTATAAATATACAACCTTTCAAAACTGAATCAAGAAACAGAAATAGAAAATTTGACCAGGCTGATTACTAGTAATTGAATCAGCAATCAAAACTCTGCTACTCTGCTAAGAAATAAAAGTCCAGGACTAGGTGGACTCACAGGTGAACTTTACCACATATTTAAAGAGGACTAAATACCTATTCTTCTCAAACTATTTAAAAATTACAAAAGAAAGATCCAGCATTACATTGGTACCAAAACCGGATAAAGACACTACAAAAACAAACAAACAAACAAACAAACAAACAAAACCTACAGGCCAATATCTCTGACTAACATAGATGCAAAAATCCTCTATAAAATATTAGCAAACTGAATCTAATAGTGCCTGAAAAATTCATTCATGGGTTTTATTCCAGGGAGGCAAATGTGGTTCAGGATTTGAAAATCAATTAACGTGATACATGACATTAACATGAAAGATAAAAACCCTATGATCATTTCAATAGATGCAGAAAAAGCATTTGACAAAGTATAACATCTATTCATAATAAAAACTCTCAACAAAGTAGGTTTACAGGACACATACTTAAGCATAATAATGGCCATATACAAAAAGTTCACAGCTAACATCATATTCAGTGGTAAGAAATAGAGCTTTTCCTATAAAATCAGCAGCAAGACAAGGATGTCTACTTTCACCACTTTTATTCAACATGGTACTGGAAGTCCTAGCAGCAGCAATCAGACAAGAAAATTAAATTAAAATTGGAAAGGAAGAAGAAATTGGATCTAAATTGGAAAGGAAGAAAATATTACTATTCACAGATGAAATAATACTACATGGGAAACCTTAAGACTCCACCAAAAAATATTAGAACTTACAAAGTCACAGTCCAGTAAAGTCACAGGCTATAAAATTAATACACAGAAATCTGTTTCATTTTTATACTTTAAGAATGAATTAGCATAAAGAGAAATGAATAAAACAAGTTTTTTTAACTTTTTTAAATGTTTTTATTTATTTTTGAGACAGAGAGAGACAGAGCATGAGCAGGGGAGGGGCAGAGAGAGAGGGAGACACAGAATCGGAAGCAGGCTCCAGGCACTGAGCTATCAGCACAGAGCCTGATGCAGGGCTCAAACTCATGAATTGCGAGATCATGACCTGAGCCAAAGTCAGATGCTCAACCAACTGAGCCATCCAGGTGCCCCAAAACAAGTTTTTATAATTCCACCAAAATAATAAAATACTCAAGAATAAATTCAACCAAGCAGGTGAAACACCCATACTCCAAAAACTAAAACATTGATGAAAGAAATTTTTTCACCAAAGATTAAAAAAGTGTAAAGATATGTAATGTCTATGGATTGAAAGAATTAATATTGTTAAAATGTCCCTATACCCAAATAAATCTGCAGATTCAATGAAATCCCTATGAAAATACCAGCAGAGTTTTTCACAGAACTAGAAAAAATAATACTAAAAATTATATGGAACCCCAAAAGACCCCAAATAGCTACAGCAATCTTGAAAAAGAAGAGCAAAACTGAAGTATCACAGTCCAGATTTCAAGATACACTACAAAGCTGTAGTACTCAAAACAGTTTTTTACTGGCACAAAAACAGATACATTGATCAATAGAACAGGATAGGGAGCCCAGGAATAAACCAATGCTTATAAGGTCAATTAATCCATGACAAAAAGGCAAGAATACACAATGGGAAAACAGTTTCCAACAAATTGTGTTGGGAAAACTGGACAGCTACATGTAAAAGAATAAAAATGGAACCCTTTCTTATACCATATACAAGAATATGCTCAAACTGGATTAAAGACCTAAATGTGAGACCTGAAACCATAAAATTCCTAGAAGCAAACATAGGCAGTAATGTTCTTGACATATATCATAGAAACATTTTTCTAGATATGTCTCCTAAGGCAAGGAAAACAAGAGCAAAATTAAACCATTGGGACTACACCAAAGTACATTTTTGCACAGTGAAGGGAACCATCAACAAATAAAAAGGACAATCTACTTAATGAAGAACATATTTGTAAATGATATATCTAATAATGGTTAATATATAGAATATATTAAAACTTATACAACTCAACACCAAAATATAGTAATAATAATCCAATTAAAAATGGGCAGAGGACCTGAAGAGACATTTTTCCAAAGACTTACAGACACAGACACATGAAAAGATGCTCACTATCTTACCAACAGACACATGAAGAGATGCCCAATATCACTAATCAACAGAGAAATTAAAACCAAAATGAATTATCACTTTACACCTGTCAGAATGGCTAAAAACAAAAACCTAGAAATAACAAGTGCTGGTGAGGATGCGGAGAAAAAGGAAACCTAATGCACTGTTGGTGGGAATGTAAATTGGTGCAGCCACTGTGGAAAACAGTATGGAGATTCCTCAATAAATTAAAAATTGAATTTCCATATATTTAAATAATTCCACTACTGGGTATTTACCCAAATAAAAAACACACACTAATTCAAAAAGGTACATGTACCCCCATGTTTATCACGATATTATTTAAAATAGCCAAGATATGGAAGCAACCCATGTGCATCAATATATGAATGAATAAAGAATACATGGTATACACACACACACACACACACACACACACACACACACGCACACACATGCAACGGAATATTAGTCAGCCATAAAAAAGAATGCGATCTTGCCATTTGCAATACCATCGATGGGCCTAGAGAGTATAATGCTAAGTGAATAAGTCAGAGAAAATACCATATTATTTCACTCATATGTGGAATTTAAGAAACAAAACACATGAACAAAGAATGAAAAAAAGACAAAAAAACAGACTCTTAAATACAGAGCACAAACTATTAGTGCCAGAGGGGTGGTGGGTGGGGGGGTGGATGACATAGATGAAGGGGATTAAGAGTGCATATATGTTGATGAGCACTGAGAAACATATAGAATTGTTGAATGATTGTATGTCTGAAACAATTAGAACACTGTATGTTGCTAAAAGGAAAAAAAAAACAAAGACTCTAAAATTTGTAAAAACAGGATATCTATATCTGTATATAAATATCTATTGATTTGGAGGCATTTGAACTAAAGTAATATATTTCTATATTTTAAATCCTGCCATACTCTGGTCTAAAAATTCTTCGTGTTGTTTAGTTTTTAAGTGTAATGAAGTCAAAGACAGCCTATAGCTCACATATAACTCAGAGTTCTCATAATCTTTGCCACTACCATTTTAATTCACTTTTACACTGTCTAGTCAATTTCTTATGATTTTTAGGGTAAATCAACTTCATTTTAATGCGAAATTTAGAAAAACAGAAGTACCAAAATATATTACAATTACTCTGTTGTTCCAAACTTTAAATTGTACTCTCAATCATATGATTAAATGTATTTTAAGAAAAAAGATATTTTAACTGGTGTTTCTAATTGGTAGAAAGTATCAATCATAAATTTTGTTACAATATTAAAATATTAAATTTTTACAACTTCACTTTAGCCAAAAGAAACTTTTTGAAATTATTTAAGATCACCATAGATTTATATTAGAGACACCCTCTAGAACTTCTGGTTGTATAATCTAATGTCCTTTAAAAAATAGTTAAAATTTGATTTAAATAAGATATTTTTTTCCTGAATAGTCTTAAATAAAAACAAAATGATGAGAAGCAATGTTATCAGAGTAGAAGAGAAAAATATATATATATTTTATCCATTACACACAATTTGAATTTTTCTAACCTGCTCGTTTTTTCAAATTATAGTTAGAAATTCAAATGTATTTATATGTATGAAAGTAGTACTATATTTATAGATAAAATAGGCAAGATATTTTTTAACTTGTAAATAAAATCCTGTCTGGAATAATAAAGAACTCAATTCAAATAATTCATTAATTAGAAATCAACCATTTTAACATTTTGGTGAGATCTCATCTATTAAGAAAAAATTGGAATTTTCTGGGCCTCCTGGGTGGCTCAGTTGGTTAAGCGTCAGACTTCGGTTCAGGTCATGACTTCCCTGTTTGTGAGTTCGAGCTCTGCATCATGCTCTCTGCTGTCAGCACAGAGCCCACTTCAGATCCTCTGTCCCCCTCTCTCTCAGCCCATCCCCTGCTCACTCTCTTTCCCTCTCTCTAAAGAATAAATGAACATTAAAAAAAAAAGATTTAAAAAATTGGAATTTTCTATTTAAAAATTAAGTTAGGTATTTTTTTTTAATTTCAAGTAATGCATTGAGCATTCGTGTCTATCTTCATAAAGTTTGCTTACATTATTAAAAATATAATTGTAAATAAAGTTCATATTATAAGATGGTGATTATACAGTTTTCTGTCTTTGTGATTATAAATTAAGAAACCTATGCTGTCTTGGATTCTTTAGTTGGAATTCAGTCCAAGGATAGAGGCTAAATTAAAGTAACCCTTTCTTGGTCTTTATTCATCAGGAGCAGTACATAAAAATCCAAGCTGCGCAGATGCAAAATATTCAAATATCTCTTCTCTCCTTTAGTTCCATAATATATCTACTGTGAAAGGAGCAGACTAAAGAAACTCATCTTTTGACCCACAGTGTCAAACAGATATGTATCCAAAAGTTCTCAGAAAGTGTCAGAGGAGCTCTCTCCAGGGAGCAAAGTCTGTAGGGCTCTGAGACAGTACAAGCTCAACATGGAAAGAAGGAAAAGAGAAGTAGACTTTTTTCTTCCTGGTTTGGGAGTTTAGCTGAAGCACCTAGACATGACAGATCACGCCATTTTACACAAACTTTGCCTTTCAAGCTATTAAGAAGCGGATAAAAGGCAAAGGTTAATAAACTCTTCTTGCTCACTTGATATGGCTGACAATTCTCTCTCACTTGCAAAATCAGCTCATGTTTTTCTTAAATATTTCTTAAATCTGTCTCATTCTGTCTACTTTATTACCACTGTCCTGATGCAGACCATTATTAACTTTTGCATGGATTACAACACCCTCCTGCCTTTAATTTATCCCTCCACAGAAATGCAAGAGTAATGTACCCTAAAACACAAACTATCATAAAATCTATTGTTCTTGTTTATAGTATAAAGTTCCAGCTCTTTACTAGGAAGCATCCTGCATGCTACATATGAGCCACTAAAAATTTGTTTAGGGAATAAATGGAAGATTAGTGAACAAAGAATCAGAAAACAAGGCACTATCTGGCGTCCTACCTGCTTTTCCTTCTTTATCTCATATTTTTGTTGTGTACTTTTGCCTATCACAATGACCCCTTATATAGAATCTTTGCCTTGCTAACATCTAGTCATCTTTTAAGATTCAGCTCAGAAATTACTCTTTCCCTTCCTCCCTCCCTCCATAGCATTTTAACTAGTGGGAACCTCCTTCAAGAAAATTCCATATTAACCCATGTACATGTCTATCTTTATGTGTCTAACTCCATTGCATTGTACTCATTTATATTCATGCCTGTCTCTATCTAGACTAATTTCCTTGAGGACTGTATCATATATAAATATCTTTGCTTCTTAATATGAAATCCACTCTTCTCCCTCATAGTTATTACTTAATACATGCTTATGAAATGAATGTGTGATTGAATAACTTAACTAACATTGATGAGAAACTATATTTTCCCATTCTGTTATGTGTGTGTGTGGGGGGGCTGGGGAGACTTATTAATGAATATGATATCTTTCTTTTAAAATTTGCCACAATTATATTTATAAACGTATTTTGCTAAAATATATAAATATATTCAAATGAAAATTTTACTTTATGGTATATTTTATAAATATTACCACTTCTTTGCTTCTATTCAGGAAATACCAAAGAGATTGAACAATTCATAAAAATACTTTAAGAAAAAAATCCTTCTGTGATTTTGTTATGCTTTGTTCAAAAGTTTGTTTTTTGATTTATACCTGTGACTGAATTTATGATTTGGTCAACAAAACTTCATTAGATTGTGTTATAGAATTAAATGTACCAACATATTTTGGCATGCTGCTTAAAGTGACTTCTTGGGTCATTTATGATATACAAAGGTGCTGTTGTACACATTAAGGATATAGGAACACATGTGATAAGTAATGTTTAAATCTTGGATATATTTGTAAAGTGAGGCAGAAATAATAAATGCAAACAAACAAATATGAATAGTCACTAAGACAATGATTAATCTCCAGAATGAAACAGAATATAGAGGAGGATTGGTATGGTATTAGAAGCTGCTTTAGCTAGGATTACCAGAGAAGACCTGTCTGGACAGCAGTGCTTGGGGTCAAGACATGAATGTTAAGAATAGATAGCTAGCCACCAGAGGGTTTTGAAGAAATGCCTGTGCCTGTGTACAGAAAGTGCAAGTACAAAAGCCCTAGTTAGAAATGGACTTTGGGATGTGGGGAAAAGAAAGGTTGGTGTGACTGGAGTATGTGTCAAGAGGGGAGTGGTAAGGGAAGATTTGTAGAAGTTGGCTTGGGTCTACTTGGGTAGACATGGGTTAAAATGAGGGGTTTAGATTATCACAGGACAAGCAATTGAATATTTTTCGTCAGGAGAATAAGAAGAAAAATGTCCAAAGAACTTGCTGTTGGTTTAGATATGAGACATAGAAACTATAAAGGAATGAAAGATGATTCCCAGCTTCTTGGCTTAAGAAACTGGGTAAGTGGGTGGTATCTTTGCCGACTCAGACTGCTGTAACAAAATACCATAGATTGGTTGGCTTACATGGCAGAAGTTTATTTCCTCACAGTTCCGGAGGCTGGAAGTTCAAGATCGGGGTGTCAGGAACGGGTTGGGGGTGTTTTGCTGAGGGTCTTTTTCCTGGTGTGGGACGACTTCCTTCTATATCTACATACTCTTGATAGCTGTGTCTTCGTATGGTGGAAAGAAGATGCTCTGGGATCTCTTTTTACAAGGGCACTAATTCCATCGTGGAAGCTCCACCCTCAGAACCCCATCTAAACCTAATTACCTCCCAAGGGCTCACTTTCCAATTTTATCACACTGGGGATAAGGTCTTCAATGAATTTTGGGGGACACAAACATTCAGTCTATAACAAGGGGAAACTTTGCAAAGGGTGGATATCAAGAACTGTGTTAGAATAATCTTGAATTTGAGAAGCCTATTATTTAAAATGCAAGTGAATATATCTTCTAAGTGCTGTGTCAACAGACCAATTATGAGAACCTTAGGATAGCAGAATGCATGTTAAATTATTAATATGTTCTATGACTTAATGTGTTACCTTTCTCAAGTATTATATTTGCATTTTAATGAGTTTTAACCAAACACTTTGACCCAGATAAATTGCTCTAATATTCACCATGCCAGCTACATGACAAACTGTGAAAGTTGAATGCTGTGATAAGCAATAATCATGCTGAAGTATATGGGCACCCCACCACTCTACCCAAACACAGGACTCATTGTTATCTAGTGCAATGGTTTACCTCATTTCCTTTCCCAAGTTTATTGCCTCTACATTCACTTTATAGAAGGCAGGCTTAAGGAATAAGAAGTCCACACACATACCCATTAGGAATGTTTCTTAATATAATTTTAAGAGATATGTGAACCTATTTACCAGTTAATTTGGGGCCATCTGCTTTCACTCGATGAAAAATTTATTAGAATTCCACCTAATAATTAAGTAGATAAGGTATTATTAGAATGTTTTAAAGTATCAATCAATAAAATATTGAGGATATGTATCTATGCTTTCTTGTTGATGTTACTCTAAACAAAAGGAAAACTTATTCTCCAAATAGTCTATATTTAGAATGTCAGTCTACCTTTTCAGGGTCAGAAAAAAAAATCATTAAAATAACAGCAGTGACTGGGACATATTCATCTCCTACTGAAATCAATAATTTGAGACTCAGTGCTTATTGAGAAATTCTTCTGAACTAGGAAGAGTGGGAGTAAGCACTGAGGAAAGGCAAGGAAAGAGGACATGAAAGATGTTAGTGCTTTTTCCATCCTACCTAAAGTTCTAGTTGACATTAGTAGGGAGAGGAACACATCCAAGGTTAAATTTTGTTCAATTCATTTCTGGATAATGTAGTATTACTTATATGTTATTATATTCTTCATAAGGCAAACACATTCCATTTCTACTTTTCCTATATTCATGATTATAGCTATTATAACAGTGGCTGAATTATTTCACCCCAAATACATTGTTAGGGTCTAACCCTAGGATATTTAACATAGCTTATTAAAGGCTGAATCTGAGAATAAATATCCTAAAATTTTATAGGATATCTTGCAGCCATCTTGAATCAAAATTAGAAAGAGAATTAAATATAATACTTTTAGGAATTTGGACACATGATTTTATTTTATACAAATGTTATCAGTTATCTACTGCTTATAACAACCCACTCTAAAACTTTAATAGCTTAAAACAACAAAAAATATATGTTTTTTATTTCTCACAAGTTTGCATGTTCTCTGGGCAGTTCCGTTGATCGGGAACATCCTCTGTTGATTTCAGCTGGGTCTGTTCAAGTGTCTTGGTCAGTTACCTAACAGGATGGTGAGGGTCTGGCTATTTCAACTGCTCTTGTCTGGGGTTCACTCATAGTTAATTAAGGATGAATCTCAAACAGTTTCTTCAAAGTTTCCAGAAGTCTTTCAATAGAAATTATATTATACTCCTTAATTTTGAAAAAGCAGTGAATAGGTATGTGTTTGAATCCAGGGAAATATGCTTCATTTAAGACAGCCAAACAACACCACTAACAAGTCAATCATTATTTCCATTTTGCATACATACTGCAGGAAAATTGTGTGATAGAAGATAACTTCATGCTTGGGAACTTGGACAAAGAAGTCCTTGCCCTCAAATTGGTTTCAATTACACTTAAATGAAGTGAATATCCAGATCATCCTATAACTACTTGGGGGATTTCACAGAAGTACTTATTTGACTGAATTAAGACAAAATAGACTTCCAAAATTTTAATGGGCCTTCATGTTTTATAGGTGAGCCAATAGTTTTATAAAGCTGATATAATCCAGTTAGTGTCAATAAATTTCTTGCAAATTAACTTATGAATTAAAAGAATTTCCAAATTACTTAATTTAATATAAGTTTATGAGCTTGCATCACTAAATACTTTCCAGAGACAATTCATTTTTCAAATAGTGCCTGTAGTTAAAGAAAGGAAAAATTTACATAGCATCTAAAGAAAATAATGAGTGAATGATATGCCAACAAAGTTAGATTAAAATTCTTTTTCTAATTAAGAAAGCAATATAAAAAAAGAAAGCAATATATAAATTGTGGAGATAGAAAATATAGAAGTATGTAAAGAACAGGAAAATTTTGTGAATGCAGAAATTAACCAAATTAATCATGGGATCATATAATGTATATAGAAAAAGAGTTGAAATTGCTTTTTATTTCATTAATACTAGACAATGAGCATAATTCCCTTGCATATTTTTGAAGCATGGTTTTTAATGCACAATCCCTACAATATGGTAAGCACAGGAAAATGTGTTAAATAAAAATTTTCCTCATGTATGCAAAATAATTTAATCTTTTATTGGATCTTTATTTTTTAAAATATTTTTTAAAAGCAAGTCTATAGTTAAGCTAAATATGTACATATATCACTGAATACTCTCTTTCTGATACTACTTCCTGATGTTTTTCTAGAAGTAGACTAGTAGTCTATATCTTTTCTGTATCTCTCCAATCCAGAGTGTTCTCCTTCTGTCTCTGTCTCTCTGTCTCTGTCTGGGTCTCTCTCTCTCTCTCCCTCTCTCATTCTAGATCTCTAACTGTATTAGATTCCATTTCAATTTGAGAAGCCACATAACAGTCTTGAATTATTTTTCTTTGCATTGTATTAGTCACTAGTGAGATGATTTTTTAAATTCTGTTTGTATTCCTCCAGACGCAAACTGTGTGTTTGTATATGGTACCATTTTTTTCTGTTGGATTTACAAGCTTAGGTAATAAAGAATTATCCTTTTGTCTAAAATTGACTTTCCTCACTTATCATTTGAGCTTTTTTTTTCTTTTTAGACTTATGCTTAAAATGACCTCCTTGGGGCGCCTGGGTGGCGCAGTCAGTTAAGCGTCCGACTTCAGCCAGGTCACGATCTCGCGGTCCGTGAGTTCGAGCCCCGTGTCAGGCTCTGGGCCGATGGCTCAGAGCCTGGAGCCTGTTTCCGATTCTGTGTCTCCCTCTCTCTCTGACCCTCCCCCGTTCATGCTCTGTCTCTCTCTGTCCCAAAAATAAAATAAAAAAATAAAAAATAAATTAAAAAAAATGACCTCCTTGCCTAGGGTTCAGAGAAGTCATAACATTTACTCCTTTTTGACAGAGACACTTTTAAAATGTGATGTATGAATTTTTATTAATATGTGTGGTAAAAACAAAGGCAGGGCAGAAACCATAGAGTCAAATATTAAATAAAACATGAAATGATAATGAGGGTAGCTTCAAAACATAGAACATGGTGCTGGTGGGTCACTGCACATAGGAATTCATCCTCATTGGAACTGCCCATCCTGGCGCCTTTATTCTTCTGGTTGACTAACTGTCACATGTGGCAACTTGGTAGACAGCACATTATCATAAAACTTTTAGAATCAGACTCAAGGCCAAAGTATATCATAGCTATTTCTTCTCCCTGAAGACCATTTGAAACCAATAGCTTCTCTAACTCTCCTCATCTCTTTAAATATTGCACACACTGCACAAGTCATAGAGTACCTTAAATTGGTAAACCATCTCATTTTATTTTATATTTCCACAGAGATGACCCAAGCACAGAGTCTCTTTATGAAGACTGATGCTTGAATAAGTTCTGCCAGAGTGCAGAATCAGGAAGGAAATAGATTTGGGGTTCACGTTTATATCAAGGTCAAACTCATTAGAAACAAAAAAAAAATGGATATTTATACAGTAGAATAGTCCCTTTTATATAATCTTCTAAGTAGCAAATTGTGTTGTGACACAGCCTAGTTTATATTTCACATTCTTTGTAATAATTTAAAGAGAGAAGGGAAATATTCACTTGGAGAAATTCTGGTCTCCTCATGTAATAGTAACACAAATTTCACTTTCATAATTGATAAGTGAATGATGGTTTGCTCATATTTCATAGCATATTAAAGATTAAAATAAAAGTGAGACTATGTGGAAAACAGCATAAGGTTCAATTGCTTGTTTTTTCATATATTATGAAAGTATGCATTGTTACTAACTAGAAGGAGGGGGGTTATAAACACTTAAAAAAATAAGACTAACAGTAATCTTAGGATCGAATAATAAATGCTTTTTGAAGCTTTTTGATTTTCTCCTGTCACACGGATGCAGAACTATAGACTCTCTTGTATGTAGACTAAAACAGAAATCCTTCATTTTATTATGTTCAGGTTTCTAAAAAAAAAAAATTGACATTGATGCATTCTATTCAAAGCAGAATGGATTAGGAATTGCTGCACTTATTTACATTTTTACAGTCAAATTCACACATGGAAATTACAGCATACATAGGGCTTTTCAATAAATAATAACTGCTCATGTGTAAATAATAATTTTAATTCTTATTTTTTGGAAGATTATGGGAGAATCAGCAAGATCTAAAGTTATTTTAGGCAAGAATGAATAGAATACAATTTCAATAAGAGGTTGAATAATGATAAAAGAACAAAGCTCACTGAGTTTATTTAGCTTGGAAGTCAATCAGGCAGACACAATGGCAATTTATAGTCTGGGGCGTGCACATACCTAACACCCAGACGAAGCACCCTTTTTCAACTCTTCATGAAACTTTAGATTAAATTATTAATTTTAGTGGTGGGCAGATGTAAGGTGAGAAGAAGAAATATAACCCAAAGGTAATATATTTTAAACAGCAAAAGCCTGTAAAAACTAAAGCCTGAGTTCTCCTGAAATGAGGCTGAGAAAAAAAAAAAAAAACCAAAATAAAGACAACCAGACCTGAGTTCCTAAGGCTACTTGGAGCAGGTGACAGAATTTTTTTGGTGATACTATAAGGGGTCAGAGCAACAAGACAAAAAGGACCAGATCTGTAAATTAGACAGGGTCATTGTTATGTAAAAGCGCTAAATAGTGTGTCTTATTTCCAAAATGAATTTATATTTCTACTTTGTTAATATCAATGCTGTAAGATCCAGGATAAGAGACACAAATTTCCTGTGGCAGGGTGGGTGAGGCAACAGAGTACAACCATGACTCACCCTCTGAGATTTTCAAGTCTGAATTTAGGTTATCTCATTATAAATATCAGACTAATATCATTTTCATTGACATTTCAGTATTCTTTGGAAAACATGTACAAGTACCTGAAACGAATTTTTAAAATAATGATGTGTCATGCTAACATCAACTAATACACTGAATTTCACATTTTTAGAGAGAAAATTGCAAAGGGGGTTCTATTTGGAAGAGATTAACTATTATTTAAAGCTGTGGAAACTAAAAGCTATGATTTGAGTGAGCAAATAATTTATTGTCCAAGTCAGGACGTTTTTGTGGCTAAAAAAGAACCACTAATATCATTAAATTATATACATTTAAAAATGCGTGTATAGTGATTGACTAATTTTTAAGTTCAATAAACTACAAAATAGCCCCAATAAAACCTATTTTTATTTATTTAAAAAAAAAATTTTAGACTTTATTTTTTGAGAGAGACAGAGTATGAGCGGGTTGGGGCAGAGAGAGGGAGACACAGAATATGAAGCAGGGTCCAGGCTCTGAGCTGTCAGCACAGAGCCCCCATGAGAGGCTAGAACTCATGAATTGGGAGATCATGACCTGAGCCCCAGTCAGATGTCTAACCGAATGAGCCACCCAGGTTATCCTCCAATAACACCTATGATAGAAATAGTTTACATCTGGGTCACCTGGGTGGCTAGTGGATTAAATGTCCAAAGCTTGATTTCAGCTCGATCATGATCTCACGGTGGTGAGATCAAACCCCACATCGAACTCTGTGCTGGGCCTGGAGCCTGCTTGGGATTCTCTCTCTCTGTCCCTCCCCACTACCAAGCGTGCTCACATGCTGTCTCTCTGTGCCAAAAAACAAAACAAAACAAAACAAACCCAAAAAACAGTTTACTGTTTTAGTATCTCTATCTCTAATACCAGTTCACAGGTATTTTTTCTAAAGAATGAATGTTTTAAACAGCTTTGCTGAGATATAATTTAAATATCATAAAATTCATTTTTAAGTATGCATTCAATGAATTTTAGTATATTTACAGAGTTGTACAAATCATCATTGCAATCTAATTTTACAATATTTCCATCATCACAGGCTCTTGATTTGTTTTTATTATTGTATAGTATATCTGTGTATAAATGTATCCAGTTTTATGCAGATATTCTACTGTTGGTGACCATTTAAATTATTTGAATAGCTGGCTTCTATGAATATAGCTGCCATGAATATACTTACATATATCTTCTGGTGAATTTGGGCACACACGTCTGTTTGATATATTTATAGGAGTGGAATTTCTGGGTCATAGCACAAGCATTCATTTACCTTAAGTAGATAATTCCAAATTGCTTAGCAAAATGGTTCTCTGATTTACATTCCCTTCTGTAGTATATGACAGACTCTGATGCAGTGTATATATGTTAAAATTTTAAACTTTAATGTTTTTTATTTTTTTAAGTTTTAATTTAAATTCTAGTTAGTTAACATACAGTGTAATATTGGCTTCAGGTCTAGAATTTAGTGATTCATCTCTTCTGTATAACACCCACTGTTCATCACAAATGCTCTCCTTAATAATGTCCATCACCCATAAAATTTAACATTTTTAGACACTCTTGATATGGGTGTAGTGATAGCCCACTGAGGCTTTACATTGCATTTCTCTGCTAATTGATAATACTAAGCAAGTTTTCATGTTTGTTTGTCCTTTGGATATCTTTTAAAAAATATTTTTAATGTTAATTTATTTTTGAGAGAGAGACACAGCATGAGCAGGGGAGTGGCAGAGAGAGAGGGAAACATAGGATCAGAAGCAGGCTGCAGGTTCTGAGCTGTCATCCCAGATTCTGATGCAGCTTGAACTCATGGACAACAAGATCATGACCCGAGCTGAAGTCGGACGCTTAATCAACTGAGCCACCCAGGCACCCCTGGATACCTTTTTTAGTGAAGTTTATTTTCCATTTTTCTTTCGGGTTGTCTATCTCATCCTTATTGATAGAATGTATATATATATATATATATATATATATCTGGATAAAATATCTTTGTTGGTTATGTGTGTTGCAAGATCTACTCTGTGGTTCTTTATTATATTAATAGCATTTTGAGAAACAAAAATTCACAACTCATATAGTCCAATTTATATCTTTTCTTTTACAGTTTATTTTTTTTTTTAATTTTTTTTTTTTAACGTTTATTTATT
Source organism: Panthera uncia (assembly GCF_023721935.1). Taxonomy (NCBI): domain Eukaryota; kingdom Metazoa; phylum Chordata; class Mammalia; order Carnivora; family Felidae; genus Panthera; species Panthera uncia. The sequence goes on from NC_064810.1 coordinate 38,352,114, forward strand.
TTGGAGACAGAGAGAGACAGAGCATGAACGGGGGAGGGTCAGAGAGAGGGAGACACAGAATCTGAAACAGGCTCCAGGCTCTGAGCTGTCAGCACAGAGCCCGACGCGGGGCTCGAACTCATGGACCATGAGATCATGACCTGAGCCAAAGTCGGCCGCTTAACCGACTGAGCCACCCAGGCGCCCCTCTTTTACAGTTTAAACTCCTTGTATTCTGTTTATGGAATACTTTCTTAAATTCAAGGTCATTGAGGTATTTTAATATTATCTAGATACAGTAAATATATATAGTATAAATATTGTTTTACCTTGCACAATTAGATCTATAGTCCACCAGGAATTTATTTATGTATATTGTGATTTAGGGGCTAGTTTCACCCTTTTTCTTTCTTTCTTTCTTTCTTTCTTTCTTTCTTTCTTTCTTTCTTTGTTTTTTTTAGTTTTTTTTTTATGTTTATTTATTTCTGAGAGAGGCAGACCAAGTGTGAGCCGGGTGAAGCAGAGAGAGAGAAAGGAAGAGAGAGAATCCCATGCAGACTCCACTCTTTCAGTGCAGAGGCCGACACAGGGCTTGAACCAATGAACCGTGAGATCATGACCTGAGTGGAAATCAGGAATCAGAGGTTTAACCAACTGCACTGCCCAGATGCCCCTTTCCCATTTTGAATAGAGAGTTGAGTCAATTCTATTTACTGAAAAGATTTTCTTTTTCCCACTGATTTACACCAACACCTTTGTACTAATTAGATCACACACACACACACACACACACACACACGACACACAGGTTTGTTTTCATTCTCTCTTCATTCCCACCAATCTCTTTTTTTCTAGAGTCAAACTTTATTACTATATTTTATAAGTGTTAATGTCTGGTAGAGTAAGTCCTCACATTTTGTTCTTACAGATTTTCTTGCATATTTTAATCCTTTTCATGTCTCGTTTACCTTTTTAAGTTGATTTGTCATTTTCAAAAAAATAAGTGGACATTTAGGTTAGGATCATATTAAATTGATATCTTTGTAGTATTGTATCTTCTAATGCATAAATATGCCATATTCCTCCATGTATATGTTTCATTTCAGTGATCTAAATAATGGTTTGTAATACGTAGATATTGTCAGGCACAAGAACTCTACGTATTTATTCTTTTATATTTTTAAACATTTTGTTGCTGTTTTAAATGGTACCTTTTATAATATTTTATTTTCCAAAATTCACTACTAATAAATAAGAATACAATTGATTTTATACTCAGAATCTTTGCTTAAAACCACTTATTAGGGGTGCTGGGTGGCTCAGTCAGTTGAGCATCTGACTTCGGGCCAGGTCATGATCTTGCGGTTCACGGGTTTGAGCCTGTGTTTGGTTCTGTGCTGACAGCTCAGAGCCTGGAGCCTGCTTCTGATTCTGTGTCTCCCTCTCTCTCTGCTCCTCTCCTGCTTGCATTCTGTCTCTCTCTCTCTCTCTCTTTCAAAAATTAACATTAAAAAAAGAAAACCACTTTTAAATCTAATAATTTTTCTCATTTTTAAAAATTGTTTACATACATTAAAAAGTGTCTATGCATCATAAATTATAACCCTTTTCAATACTTGTGAAAGTCTGTTTCTTTTTCCTGACATTTCACTCTCAAGAATTACCTTTGGAATGCCGGATAGTAGTTGTAGTTATGTATTTATCTTGTTAGACCACAAAGAAAAGTCAAATTTTTTTTCCTAAAGTTCATACTTGCTACTGTTTTTTTGTAGGTATCCTTTAAATGGTTCTTTTAAAAAGTTTTTTAGTTGTAGTGTGCTAAGAGTTTTGAGAATAAATACATGTTAATTGTTTAGTAAATGTCTTTCACATGAATAAAAATGATTATGGGGTGCGTGGGTGGCTCAGTCAGTTAAGTGTCTGACTTCAGCTCAGGTCATGAACTGGCATTTCATGAGTTCGAGCCCTGCATCAGGCCCTGTGCTGACACCTCAGAACCTGGAGCCTGCTAGCCCATCACCTGCTCACACTCTGTCTCTCTCTCTCATAAAGATTAAAAAAATGAAAAAAAATGATTGTAATTTTCAAACATTAAAAAACTGTATTTCTGGATGTATTAACTTTGAAACATACTTCTAATATTTACTGATAATTTGTATTTTTGCATCTATGTTCATGAATGAGACAGACCCGTAAATTTTCAATTTTTGTAATATCCTTCTCAAGTTTTAATATCCAGCAAATTCTGGCTTAATAAAATGTGGTAGGAGTTAGATTTAAGATCAAGTGGTAAATTTGGCATTATTATTTATTTAAAATGTGTAAACTCTACTATCTTGTTAGCTCCCTAGTGACCAAAGGAAGGTCCCTTTGTTCAGGTTTTGTAGTTGGTCACTGTGGGAAATTGGTTCCAAATATCTACTCTTCCATTCTCAGGAGCCAGAGACTATATATAAAGGCAATCAATATACATCAAAATTCTTAAAAATATGCAAAGTAACTTTGACACAGAAAATTCACTTAAAGAAATTTTTCCTAAATAATATAAAGTTGTTAAATGTTGTCAATGGAATGATATTCACAACGACATAAATTTGTATATAGAATGACTTTCAATCCAATATTATTAGAACAATAAAATACAGTAAAAAGGGTGTAAGTCCATTAATAATGAATTGGTGAGGTAATTATAACATCTTTCAGTGATAGATTATGCATCCAATAAAACTTTGATTGTATATATGCATATTTCTAACATTAAGATATCATTACATAGCTGAATGAAGCAGGTATAAAATGATATGTAGATTAAAACAGTATTATTTTAAGATGTGACTATGTATATATGCATAAAATGCTGACACATTATACAATACTATTAACAGTTTTTTTGGGATTGTGATATTATGGATGTTGTGACTTTATTTATTACAGATACTTCATATTGTTATTTATGTCATTTATGTAATGCATTATAATCTTATTAGAAAGTCAATAAAGCTCCTCTAAGTTTTAGAAGCTATGGTTGAAACTGCATCATTTTGAAAACTATTCCTTTCCATCATTGAAATGATAATTAGTATTACTTTGTAGATGTTATAGAACAAATTTTGGTTCCATATAAGAAATTACTTTTTAATAACTATAACCTATCAAAAGTGGAATGGCCTGCCTTGTGATATTACAATTTTCCTAGTCCTTGAAATGCTTATAGTCTTTGGGAATTTTAATCAAGGTTTCTACATAATATAGAAAGAATCATATCTTTACTTCCTGGAAAGAAATTCTTAAGCTTCTTATTTTAACATGTTCATGTAAAGTTAATACACATTGTACATATACATATATACATATACACACTATATATACATATAGTGTGTATATGTATATATGTATATATAAATATATATACAGATATGCTCTTCTATATTGCTTGTGTACATTTTCATAAAATATGCACAGGAAGTGGAATCAAAATAGATTTGTAAGAGCTAGCAAAATGTCCAACTACATATCACCATTTCTATATGTTCTCCTCCCCTTGAAAAAACCAAAACCAAAACCAAAAACCAAAACCTTCTACTCAACAAAATATTACCAAAACACATTCAACAATACATTAAAAGGACCATTCACCATGATCAGATGGGATTTATGTGGGGATGCAAGGTTGATACAATATTCACAAATCAATTAATGTGATATACCACATTGTAAAACCAAAATAAAAGGCAAAAATCATATAATCATCTGACTAGATGCAGAAAAACCATTTGACATAATTCAACATCCATTCATGATAAAAACTATCAACAAAGTGAAATTAGAGAGAACATCCTTTAACATAAAGGCCATATTAAAAAAAAAAAAAAAAAAAAAAACAGCTCATATCATCCTCAGTAGTGAAACCTAAAAGTTTTTCCTATCAGATCAGGAATAAGAAAAGGATGTCCATTTTTATTCAGCATAGTACTGGAGCTGCTAGCCACAACAATCAGACAAGAAAAATAAAAGGCATCTCTATAAGTATGGAAGAAGTTTAACTGTCACTATTTATAAATGAAATCAACTATACATTAAAAAAAACCCTGAAGACTCTACCAAAATAGTGTTGGAAGCAATAAATGAATTCAGTACAGATGCAGGATACAAAATTAATATACAGAAATTGGTTCTGTTTCTATACACTAACAACAAAGTAGCAGAAAGAGAAATTAAGAAAAGAACTTCATTTACAATTGCACCAAAAAGAATAAAATACCTAGAAATAAATTTAACCAAGGGGGTTGAAAGAACTGTACTTTGAAAATTATAAAATACTAATGAAAGAAATTGAAGGTAACAAAAACAAATGGAAAGACAGTCCATTCTTATGGATTGGCAGAATTAATACTGTTAAGATGCTGACACTACTCAAAGCAATTTATAGATTCAATGCAATATCTATCGATATACAAACAGCATTTCTCACAGAACTAGAACAAATAATCCTAAAATTTATATGGAAACACAAAAGACCACAAACAGCCAAAGCATCCTCGAGAAAGAATAAAGCTGGAGTTATCACAATTCCAGATTTCAAGAAATACTACAAAGCTGTAGCAGTCAAAACAGTATAGTAATGTCACAAAAATAGACACACAGATCATTAGAATAGTCTAGATATCCCAGAATTAAACCTATGCTTTTAAGGTCATTTAATCTATGACAAAGGACACTTAATCTATACAGTGGGGGGAAATATAGACTCTTTAATAAATGCTGCTGGGAAAATTGGACAGCTATATGCAAAAAAAAAAAAAAAAAGAAACAGAACCATTTTCTTATGAACAAAAGTAAGCTCAAAATGGATTAAAAACCTAAATGTGAGACCTGAAACCATAAAACTCCTAAAAAAGACATTAGGCAGTTATCTCTTTGACATTGGCCATAGCAACACCTTTCTAAATATGTGTTATAAGGCAAAGGAAGCAAAAGCAAAAGTAAACTATTGGGACTACACCAAAATGAAAGCATTTGCACAGTGAAGGAAACCATCAACAAAATGAAAAGGCAACCTCTTGAATGGCAGAGGATATTTGCAAACTGTATCTCCAATAAAAGGTCAATATCCTAAGTAAAGAATTTATATAATTCAAAAAATAATAAAATAAAATAATTGAATTAAAAGTGGACAGAGGACATAAATAGACATTAGTGACATAAATATCACTAATCATCAGGGAAATGCAAATCAAAGCCACAATGAGATATCACCTTATGCCTGTCAGAATGGCTAGAATAAAAAACACAAAAAATAACAAGTTGGCTATTTTGTGGAGAAAAGGGAACCTTTTTTTGCTGTTGGTGGGAATGTAAATTGGTATAGCCACTGTGGAAAGCAGTATGGAGATTCCCCATAGAAGGCTCCCCAAAAAAGGAAATCACTAATGTGAAAAGACATATGCATCTCTATTTACTGCAGAATTATTTACAATAGCCAAGATATGGAAGCAATCCAAGTGTCCCTCAATAGATGAATTGATAAAGAAGTGATGTGTGTGTGTGTTTATACTTGAATATTATGTAGCCATAAAAAGGATGAGATTTTTTGCCATTTGCCACAACATGGATGGATATAGAGAGTATAATGCTAAGTGAAACATGTCATTCAGAGAAAGACGGATACTATATAATTTCACTTAAATGTGGAAACTAAAAAACAAAACAAATAAATAAGCAAACAAAAAAATGTAGAATCAGATCTATAAATACAGAGAACAAACTGATTATTACCAGAATGAGGGGAAGAGAGGGGATGGATAAAATAGGTTAAGGGGAGTGGGAGACACAGGCTTCCAGTTATGCAACGTATAATTATATGAATAAAGTTACAGAATAAGGAATAGAGTCAATGGCATTATAATAATATTGGATGGTGAAAAATGGTACCTACACTTGTGGTAAGCATAGCTTTAAGGTATTCAGTTGTTGAATCACTATGTTGTACACCTGAAACCAATATAACATTTTGGGTCAATTATACTCAAATTAAAAAATAATAATAATTTTAAAAATAGGTTACAAACTGTTATAGGAATATAAAAACCATCTAGACCTAGAAATGTGTTTGTTTGCTTTTTTCTTATGATTTAGAATGTTTATATGTATTGAAAGAGGTTTAGAGTTAAACAGATTTTTTAAAATATCTCTTATGCAAACATAAAATTATAGGATATATACTTGCAATTACTATAAAAAATTAAAAAATGTAATTGAATTAGTTAAAGAAATAGTAGTATCTATACTGTGGGACACCTGGGTGGTTCAGTCAGTTAAGCGTCTGACTGCAGCTCATGTCATGATCTCACGGCTTGTGAGTTTGAGCCTCCCATCCGGCTCTGTGCTGACAGCCCGGAGCCTGAAGCCTGCTTTGGATTCTGTGCCTCCGTGTCTCTCTCTGCCCCTCCCCCGCTCACACTCTGTCTCTCTCTCTCTCTCAAAAAATAAATAAACATTAATTTTTTTAAAAAATAATAATATCTATACTGTGATCATGCCTATGGTACTATACGTATGTACTATATATACATATATATATATATATACGGCATAGGAAGTATGAAAAAGGGAAGCCCTCAACGTTGACAATGGTTGTCTGGGTCTTGGAAATAGGAATTGCCCCCATTTTTCTGTAATTTTAAATACTCTATAATAATCATATATCATTCTAAATTAAAAACAGGTTTTATTTAATAAAAAATGAAAGAAAATCATTTTAAGATGCCATTGGTATCAAAGAACAAATAAAATATAACTTTTGGTCTTTTCATTACAAACACATGACGCCATAGACAATGCACATTAAGGGGCCTTGCCTGTGAAAGTGTGAAGATCATGAACAACTACATGAGGCTCACTCCACAGCAGAAAAACAGAGTGGGAACACAAAGAAAATCAACAAGACCCAAATTCATTATATCCTCTTTGTCTTCCTATTCTCTGTGCATTGTTTTATACAAGATGGTGGTAAATCTTAATGAGAAAACCACCTCAGTATTTTAAGAAACTATAATATATTCATGAAAGGAAATGAACAGAGGTTATTGGAGGATGAGCCAACCTGTTTTCCTCTGTATTTGTCTGCTACAAGCATGCACACACCTGACATAAATTTGTTAATTTTCTCTAATATTGAATACTGGAAAATAAATTTACAAAAACTTCCCATAAACTCTTTAGAAATTCAAGCGCAGAGTCAGGCAATGTATTTAGAGTACAATTCAGGATAAGTCGTTAGAAAAATAGATACATTTTCAGTTGGGCTGAGAAGACAAATAAACAGAATATATAATAGTTTGATAACTTCAACAAATTCAGAAAGGAAAAGGATAAAAGCATTAACACTGATTTCAAAAAATGTTATAACATTGGTTTGACTTTTAGTTTTCCACTTTTAGATTACATTGATTAGATTTCATACTTATCTAATAGTAATCTTAAAATAAATATATATAACTAGAGCAGGAAAAAGAAAAATTTAAACTCCTTGTCACAGGGGCACCTGGGTGGCTCAGTGGTTAAGCAGCCAACTTTGGCTCAGGTCATGATCTTGTAGTTCATGGGTTCGAGCCCCACATGGGGCTCTGTGCTGACAGTCCAGAGCCTGGAGCCTCCTTCAGATTCTGTCTCCCTCACTCTCTTTCTCACAAATAATAAACATTAAAAAAATTAGGGGCACCTGGGTGGCTCAGTCAATTAAGCGTCAGACTTTGGCTCAGGTCATAATCTCACATTTCATCAGTTCCAGCCCCACATCAGGCTCAGGCATCCATGCTGATGGTGCAGAGCCTGCTTGGAATCTCTCTCTCTCTCTCTCTCTCTCTCTCTCTCTCTCTCCCTCTCTCTCTCTCTCTCCCTCCCTCTCTCTCTCTCTCTCCCTATCTCTCTACACTTTCTGTGCTCTACCTTTCTCTCAAAATAAATAAACGTAAAACAATTAAACTCCTTGCCACTAATGTAAAATCAGATGTTTCGATAATATAGTTTGCTTGCATCCCAATTAAGGCAAATTATTGTTATAGAATGGTACTATTAAAAAGCCTAGACTTAAGTTCATAGTTTGAAAGGGAAGATCTACAATGCCATCCAGCTAATAAGAGATAAAACAAGACAGCCTGAAACATTTTACTTGTCAATACTTTCATATACAGTCTTAGGAAGAATTTTAATTAGCACATATCATCAATAAACATTAGATTTGCCATATGCTAGCAGTGACTGAGATTTTGACAATGTCCCTTTGTTATTTTGAGGGTGAGATTATTCACTAAGGAGTGTGTGTGTGTGTGTGTGTGTGTGTGTGTGCAGGTGCGATGTTCTTGTGTGTATGCATGCATTTTGAGACACAAAGCAACCTCTTCTGTATTTAAGTTAGGGAACACTGATTCTGTTCCCTACCTCAGTCTCCTCCTAGGTTGCATCCTTCCTTCTGCCTTTCTCCTGAAGCACATTGTGGTGCTTTCCAGATGTAGGTATTCCTGAGCACACTTCCCAAGCTTCTGTCCTGGGAAGGGGAAGTTCCTTTCCACCCTTCCTCACCTTCTTGCATCTCTAGACATACCTGAACACCCTCAGCATCAGCGTCAGTTTTCACTGAAAACCCAAAGTAAATCAACATTGAGATTCTCTCCTTTCAAGACTCAGGTGCTCCTTTTTTTCTTTTGCCCCATTAAAAGGAAGTACAGGAGTGACATGATTTTTGTGTGTTCAAGAGTGGCTCTTAGTATTCTCTTTAGAAAACAAGAAGGGAAGCAACATCTTTACACATACGTACCCTTGGCTAAGAGTTGTCAAACTGCAGATCTCAAACTGTGAATATTCTACAGAATTGACCTGGGGAATCACAATTTTAAACAATATAATGAAAAAGCTAGTGTCAGAGCAAATGTTTGTTAGAAAGTATTATTTAGTAAAAAAAAAAAAAATTATTCTAGCTCTATGCACATAGAAATGTTCACTTACACAATTGTAGTAATGTCATTGTGATGTCAAGTACATTTTTTTTTACTCCAGTCACAGTCAGAAAGAACTGAAAGCCATGCCTTTAAGGCATTTTCTTAGTGTGAGCTGTCCAATATGGTAGCTACTAGCCACACAGGGCTATTTTAGCTAAATTTAAATTCATTAAAATTACATAAAATTTAAAAATCAGTTTCTCAATCACACCAGCCACATTTCACATGCTCAGTGATCACATGTGGCTGAATTGTATTGAACAACTCAGATACAGAATCTCCATATTGCAGAAAGTTCCATAGTAGTTTCCATATCTGTAATCTGTACATATTAATACCCAAGAAGTAATGAAGCTCACAGTGAGTTTGTCTTTTCTACTTTAAGTTTTAAGCAATAGCATTTAATTGGTTGTATAAGAAGTGTTAACCTATTCAAAGAACTCAATTGTTTTATCTAAGTATAGCAAGACCCAAAACACTTTACTGAGGCAGTAAAAAATAATAGTTGGAAGCATGCACTCTGAGGTCAGTCTACTTAGATTGAATTGACTTTCTACCTGGGTAAACTTGGACAATTGACTATTTATTTACCCTAAATTTCTTACCTATAAAATGGAGATGCTGTGAATCAAAAATATTATCTCTTAGTACTTAAATTTATAAAGTGAATTTTATGGTACAAATTTGCATTTATAAAATTCCTAGATAGCAAAAAATATATTATGTGGTAATTATTAGTATTTTATTTTTTTGTGTGTACTTTGTGTCATACATAAATACATGTATATCTATTTTTATGGCTCTCCAAAAATAGGTACTGTTTGTCAAACATTTTGCAAAAATACAGAGAAGTCACTATGAAAAAGCTGTGATCATTAAGATCTTAATTTGATTACTGATATTAAATTCCCCCTTCTCTGTGTGAGATCTGGGCACATACTTATATCTTACAAGTAAAAGAAAACTGTTGAGTATCTGCATTTGCACACTGTTCACTTTTAGCGTTTCTTTTCTTTGTAATATAATTTTAAATTATTGCTTACCCATGAGAATAAGATGATATGGAAAGGTTGAATTTTTTTAAAAAAATAAGTGTAGATCTAAGATGAAAATCAGTAATCATTTACAGTCTGAGAGACAGATTAGTTTCAAGTGGATGAAAGTATAAACTTTACATTAGTCAAGCCTGTTTTCAAATCCCAGCTGCTCCATTTATGCACCACACTGATGGGGTAAGTTACTTAAACTTTCTAAGTTTTAACTTTTATCATCCAGAAAATGATTATAATAAATGTACACCCTGTAGGATTGTTATGACATGAAATAATGTATGTAAAATGCTAAGAGCTGTGTTTAGCATAGAGTAAGTATTCAATAAATGTAAACCATTATATTATTTGAATAATAGTAACTGCCTTCTTTGTAGAAGTACTTAAACATCTGAATAATTTTATTTTCTTATTAAAAGTGAAATGAATTTTGTCTCTCTCTGGTTAGGTGTGTTACCTTGAAGAAATGATTCAATGTCTGCAGTCCTTGGTATCTACTGGAAAACAAGGCAAATGGATCAGATACTCCCTAAGATCATTTCTGAGCCGATGGTTTACGATCTCAACATAAACAAAGTCAAGGCCATTACAAGAAATGATGTGAAATGATAATCATGAGGAAAACTGAATACATTTAGGCATATTTAAAATTTTGAATGTATCAAAACAAACTATCAGTTAAAACAAACCTGGTGGTCACTTTGTATGGCTTGCAAAGAATACTAGGTGTTAGCATTTTTCAGGGGTTTTCTCTTAACCAAGTCTGTTAATTGTTCTTGCACTAACATCTAACATCACTTATGACTCTGGTAGAGATGGATTTGGTATTAAGTATGTCTAAGGACATAATATAGAAAGAGCAATCAAGCATCTATAATTTAATAAGAAACTGTACAAAAATATATATAGTTCTGTTGGTGTCTCTGAGGCAACTTCCTATGAGGAGCAACCCCTCTAAGAAATTTAAGAAATAAAGCAAAAGTTAAAGATGGAAGCCAAAATATAATCTTTATTTCCAAGAGAGGTTAGACTGAAAATCAGAACTTCTTTTGAGATATCATTTGGCTTGTTAAATAAATCCTAGATTTTAACTCACCAGGTTACAGAAAAGTAACGAACAGTGCCAAGATAAAATTGAAGAGATGAAGGAATAAAGCAGAACAGTGAACTCAAACTTGTGATGTCTAGAAACCCTCCCAAGAAAAGGAGAAAGCAGCCATGTCATTTTTGCTCTGGTTATTCTTTGTAAATTTATAGATAGAACCATTCAACCTACATCCAGGGAAAAGGAACGTAATAGGGGTAAGAAAGGCCAAGTGCATTTAGGAAAACAATTCTTCCTCATAGCAACCAGATCCAACAACAGTTGTGCAAATGTTTCATCATTCAATAAAGTGAAAGTGGATAATCTAGTCTTCTTTCATTGTTAAATCAAATAGAGAGGCTTAGCAAAATAGATGAAGACACATGCTTTTTGTGATAAGATTAGTTTCAGAAAGGAATGAAGAATGATAATTTGTTTTCATATTTCTATTCCTCAATAAATACACTATTGTGTTTTGCAAATTTTTAACCAACTTGCAAAATATTTTTGAAGTGTTTTCATATATCCAATATTTCCAAAATGATATTTCCCTTACTCATTTTGACTAGTTGATTAGATTGCAATAATATAAGTACAGGGATTATTTATTTTATTGTCCTATGAAGGCCCAAATTGAACTACATACCACACATCCTTTTTTTTATGGTCAAAGTGGGGCCATTCTTATGGGAAGAACTTCACAGAAAAGCTCATTATTTTGAGTTTGTTTTCTGTTGCCTTGTTTCCCTTCACAAAGCTACTAGCAGGAGATCTGGTTGTTGGATATCTACCAACAAAAACTGGGCTAGATCTCTACAATTCAAACAAAGGCTCTAATTAAATAGTCTTACAGTTTATTCTCCATTCCGATTAGAAGAGCTGGACCCAGCAATGAAATAATAGTCAGTTTTAAAAATTTTCCATATTATTTAGCTCAACCTCGTCTTTGAGAAATAGAGTAATTGCAGCTCTAGACATGTCAGACTAGTGAGGGCAAATAGATATAACCTATATTTCACCTTATCAAGGCTTCTGTAGAGGAAAAAGGCTAAAACACATTAAAAATCACTGCAGTTCAGAAAACATAATTGAAAGGAAGTTTTTGGAATTATGTTAGCAAGATGTAGAGAACAAGTCCTCCCAGCTCAGACACCAAAAGTATTAAATAAAACATGAAGATAAGACATGCTTTTGTTTTAAACGGATGAGCTGGAGGGAAAGTACAGAAAACAATTGGAGGTCAGAAATAAAGTACAGTCCTGAAGGATGAAGGGATCCTGAGTAGCATTTGCCCAGATAGTATCTGCCAAACCCTAGTGGTTTATAATATGGCATTAGCAGGATGTGCACATATGTGAGAACTAGGACAAAATCATAGATTTAAAGGAGATGAAAGGTCAAGTCAGAAATCTCCCCCTACAATACACACACACACACACACACACACACAGGAACACAGAGAATTCCCTGCATCCTCAGTAGTGAACCTAGAAAAAACTAGAATGCAATTGCTTAATTTCTTGTCTTGGTCTTTGCTTTAGGAAAAATAGAAAAAAATACTAATTTTCTTTTTCATCAATAGTTATCTGGTTGGTTTATAAATATTATGTTGGATCTGAAGTCTGTGAAATCTGCTTACAGATTTTGTCCTGTGGCAGAATTATAAGCAAACTAGAGATGAACACAATTATTATATATAAAACATTAGACTGATTTATAAAAATGATGCAGTGTATAAATCATTTTGGGAGAAGATTCGGTTTGAATAAAATTCTGGTTTTGTTGGATAGAAATGTTATTAATATGTTGTCCAAAATTATACACTTAATTAGAAAATATCTCAAGGAAATTTGGAAATAATAAATGTATTCATATTGCTTTTGTGGGTTAGAAAGTTTTAGCTAGAAGAAAAGTCTACTTGATGTCATTAGTTTGGGGGATACTAATGTATTGAGGACTGTAACTCTTGAATAATAGAGCAGTTCGTTCTGTTTTCGCATTTTGAGATTATGATTTATGCATGTCCTTGTTCTGGATAGCACTAAGCATTGCTCCTTCATTAGTGGTTCCCACTGAAAGTTATGTTTATATTCAAAAATTCTGCCCTGGGATGGATCATATTGTGTGAGAAATAATTACAGGGCAAAAGTGGAGAGCCACTGCTTAAAATGTATTAGATATTATCTGCTTGATGTGCCTCCCAGTTTCCATAGTGTGATTCTGTCTAATTATCCCTGGGGATCTGCTAGGCTCTCTGACTATTAAGCAGATAATTTTTTAACATTGGGAAATATTTATTTTAAACTGGATAGTTATGTTGAGCCTGATGCTGTAAGAAGAATATTTTCTAATAAAATCATTTAACGCTTTAAGGGCACCTGTACTACATGCTAATTTGGTTTATCAATTGATGGCACAGAAACTATTCTATTGCCCTGAAATACGGTTGGAAGTGATAAAGTTAAATTTCTGTTATCCCTGATATTGAGGCTGTTACTTCTAAGAGATCATACTTAGGACACTAGTTATTATTTTAGATATACCAATTACTATGGCAAAGCTTTACAAAAGTCCTGGTTAACCTCAGGGAAGACAGGTTGATAGACACAAACAAAGTTCAACCTAATTTACATATCTGATATCTGTATGCACATAATAGCTCTCATTGCTGTATCCTCCTAGCTTCTGAAAACATTTTTAAAAGGATCTGCTATTTAGTTTTCTGCTAATGAAGTGCCGAAGCAGTAGTGTCTTCGTTTATTATCTATTTACTCTGCTTAGCTGTTAAGATTTTGGAAGCATGTTGAGTTTCGCATGTTTGCACCAGACTGGGAACCTCGGAAGTATTTGAATTAAAAGTAGAAGACGAATGTTTCTACCTAAATCGTTTTTGAGGAAAAAGGACTGTTCACAATTAACTGTTCACAAGCAAATCAAATATTTGAAAAATTATTAGTATCTTACCTCTAGTGTATGTGTGAAAATAGTTTGGGAATGAGTAGACTTATTGAGGATAAGTATTGAGGAGAAAATAGAAAAGCTTCAGAAGTTTCCAGATTAAATGTACACACTTAAGAATTCATATGGGTGAGGAAAAAGAGGTAGTACATTTAAAAATTATTCTAATAAACGTATATCTTGTCTTGCTAAAAAAAATGGATTTTAGGCAGAATTTAAAAATACAAATGTAACATATTAAAGATAAAATCAAAGTTTAAAAACAAATGCAAAAAACAAAGACATAACCAGAACATACAAAGTCAATGATTAGCATACAAAATACGGCCAGAAGTCATGGTACACTTGCTAGATTTTAGCCCCAAATTTCTCCTTGAGCTTATTAGCAACCAGTGAATATAAGGAAATGATTACATGTGTACCAGTTTTCCAAAGGTGAAAACAAATCAATTTCACATGGGTACAATTATTCCTATCCATAACATATGAAATAGTTTTCCTGTGAGTAAAGAGAAGTTGAATGGTATTTTGACAAAATCTTAACGTCATAATTATAATAAATGCAACAATGAGTTTTATAGGATTATATGTTTCATAAAACAATCCAATGGCCCATGCTATACAATACATGTAATGAAACAAGGTAAATCCTAGGTGGTGGGGATTTGAAATAGCATGGCTCTGGTATACATTCTTTGGTGGAGTCCCTTAATAAATCATACCAGAATAAATTACTCAGAGTGATGTTTTCCAAACACCCTTCTCTAGATCTAGGGTATTTCAGGGTCTCAGTGGCTGAGATGAGGGCTCTTCATCTGCACTCCAAGCATCATCATTCCATACTCACATTTATTACATGTGATTGTTTATTAAAAGCCTTACTTGAAGAAAGGGTCTCAGCTCAGTCAAGTTTTGATACATAATAAAAAGTGGTGAATTGAGTTAATGCTCTTTGAAATGTGCCTAAAAGCAGATCTGTGTTATATTGGAATAGAACAAAGGCATATATTTGAACATTACGCTAAGCTCAGAGTAGACTTTACTTACCCTTACAAAAGCAGAAAGACTCAGAGCACCTGTGGGGGGTGGGGGGACTCATTCTGTTAAGTATCTGACTTTGGCTCAGGTCAAGATCTCAGGGTTTGTGAGTCCAAGCCCCGCATCAGGCTCTGCACTGATAGGGCAGAGTCTGCCTGGGATCCTCTCTCTCTCTCTCTCTCTCTCTCTCTCTCTCTCAATAAATAAACTTTAAAAAATACTTATTAAAAAAGTTGATAAGACCTCAAATGGGAAAAAAAAATCTATAAATAAGGATGAGATTTTCCAATATCATGCCATATTGTGGGTCAAAATTCTTGCTATATGGCATAACTGTATTAATTTTATCTAAATAGTACTGTTTTTTTTTTCAATATCTATCTTGTCAATTAAATAATATTGGTAAAATACTATATCCACTGCAAATTCAGTTGGACACTAGGAAGTAACTTTTTCAAATGTATTCATAGGTTGTTTAATAAATCAGCTTTCTGAAGAATTTGTTCACCTACCAAAAGTGGGGGGGGGGTGCTGGGTGTCTTGGTCGGTAAAGCATCCAACTTCGACTCAGGTCATGATCTCACAATTGGTGAGCTTGAGCCCTGCTTCAGGTGAGCTCAAGCCCAGCTCCAGGCTCTGCACTCTCTCCCTCTCCCTACCCACCCCCCCTCATCTCTGCACCTTGTGGGATTCTCTCTCTCTCTCTCTCTCTCTCTCTGACCCACACTCATTCACGTGCTCACTCTCAAAAAGAATTTGAAAATTTTTTTTAAATTAAAAAAGTGGTATCGAATGGGTGCCAGGGTCATTTCTCTACTAAGATTACTTTTAGTTCAAGAAAATAATTATTTGCGTATACAAGGTGGAGGAAATCTCTCTCCTCCACATAGAGGTATATACATTTTGTTTATTAAGAGATATTATTAAATATCAACACAGAATTTTAAATTACAGGATTCAAGTGAAATTCTTCTGAGTATATGTTGGTATATTAAGACATATGTTCTGTATGATAATCCCAACACAAAGATTTATTTTGAAACAAACTCTGAAATCACCCTTCCTCTAAAGATTTATGGAGAAGATCATATTTGTGGCTTAATAAAAAGAAAGTGGTATATATTTTCAAATGAGTGCGTAATTAGCTAGAGGATTTCTACTTTGGGGGCAAAGAGATTGAGGTGAAACCATAAACCATTAAAAAGGATCACATTCATAGGGTTACAAAAGTAAATAAATTGGTAGCATTTGGAGCTCACCATTCAAAAAAAATACCCTTAGAGACTTTAGAGAAAAAACACATTATTTTGGATATTGATGAGTAAGTTTTTAAATATCAGCTGTGTTTTTAAGGGCACATGGCTAGAAACAAGTCAGAAAGTGGCCTGTGGAGCTTGGGCATTTATGTAACAAACTGGGAAATGCAATCTCCATAGTCAACAATCCGAATCTGACCTTCCATGGCCTCATTCACCAAATTCATAAACAAAACAAAACATAACATGGATACATAAACAAAAACAAAAGAAGCATTCTCTTGACACTCTTAATCACAGTCTTCATCCACCCTGGCTGTCTATACTTTTTCATCACATTCATTCTTACTCAAGAGTAACCAAACCTTAGTACATCACATCATTACCATATTTGAAGAGTAAACAGAGTATTTTCATAAAGCAATCCCATACTTGAGTTTTCTGAGGCATTAATAATGAATAGTCAGAGTTAAATTTGATAAAAATCCTTGGTGGCTGCTTCTGAGTTTTGATGTATATGGCAATTGTATCTATCAGTGTTCTTAGCTGTAGGCAACAGACTCTGACTCTGATTATTATGTAACAGAAAATACATTTTTAAAAACAGTATAGCAGTATGAATGGATTACAGAATAGTGTAAGACTAAAGAACCAGAAAAAGGTCAGAAAAAAATGGTATGCTAGGTTGCAGTCAAAACCTTAGCCAAAATAAACACAAGTTCCTAACACTTACACGCTAGAGAGCGAGGCTGCTATGGACTTATAGGGTGCTTCTGGAAACATGGCTACTGTTGTTCCAGAAATTAGCATATGCCTATTTGATATCTACCATTGGCCCTCAGAACTCATTCTTTGCTGTCTTTTTTTTTTAACATTCTACTGTCAGTATATTTTGATTCAGAAACCACAGAGGATGTTTCTGATGTAAAAATTGAGGTTATCAACACATCCTGGATGCAGAGATATTGAAAAGTAATCACAGGTCATTTTCAGTCTCAAGTAAGAGATAAACCCCACCTTTCACCAAAATATCTAATATTTAATGAGTATATCTTCTGTGTACATTGCTGTGTGAATTTCATAATGTGGAGAATTCATTAAGCTGGGAAAGATTCAGGCAGCTCCATCAAATATGCAAAGAAGGGTGAAACAGTCACTTTACCCATGTTCCAGAACACATTCCAAACAGTATTGTAGATAGAGAGGAAATAGTTTTGGAATAATTTATTATGTTGTTTTCCCCAGAGAAAAAATAAAAGTAAAATTCTCCCTAAGTTGGTCTAATATATCAGAATTCAGTACCAGGGAGTTTGCTCTATAAATCCTTTGGTGAAGAATTTTCAATTTGGTTGATGTCATTAGAGAATGCCCCATGGAGAGCCAGATTTGTCTTCATTCAATCACTTTAGAGACAGCTCCACAGACCAGCTGCATCCTGGCATTCAAGACCCCAGAGAGCAGTGACATTTACCAAGCTGCAGTTTCCGCTCACTATCAGAGGATCAGCAATGCAAAGCAAACACACATCAACACCCTCCACATGTTGAAGCCAGTATCATAGATTCAGAGATCTAAGTTAGATTTTGCATTTAACTTTTTGTAAGGGATTATATAATATCAAATTTTTTTACCTCTCAGACAGATTCTCATTCCAGTGTCTGAAAAAGATAGGTTAGAAGTCTTAGGATGCCAAAGACAGAATCAACAGATACATTGAGAAAGACCGAGGAAGGTAGGGGGGAAGGGAAACAAGACAAGGGGAGGAGACTAGAGAAGACAAAAGAACACAAGAGATCTGGTGTGGATACATAAACAAAAACAAAACAAAAGAAGCATACTTTTGACACTCTTAATCACAGTCTTCATCCACCCTGGCTGTCTATACTTTTTCATCACATTCATTCTTGAAACACAAAAGTCGATTTCAGCTCTCTAAACCTACTTGTGGAGGGTCACCATTAATACACTAATTGCAGAATCTGCTTTGAAAGTTTTTGTCCTGCATTTTAATCAAAATGGTCTACTCTCTCTTCCTGGGAATACTCTTCCTATGTACAATCTCCCAGTTTCTCTTTTGTGACTGGTCTTTTAACTCTCCTAGACAAGCTTCTCCTTTGACCAATTCTTCATGTCCCATGGATGTAATCTTCAGGGTTCTCTCTCCTGTTCTCATTTTATTTACCTGTCTATCTAGGTGTTTTCATCCATGGCCTCACTTACCAACAATATATCTCATGAATCCCATATCTCCAGCCTACTTCTCATCCCTGAGTCTACTATGGCAGTCTCCCCACTGGATATTTATGACTAAATGTGCCATTGAAAATGCAGCATGCGTAAGCAAATATGACCTTTTTATACATTCCCTCTTTGAAAGTGGTACTTCTAGAGTAATGCCAGGTTATAACAATAGATTTCATTATACAAACAGCTAGATGAACAAAACCAGGGATATTTTTTGAGTTAGGAAGACAATAGAAAGCTAAATACCTAGTAATTTAAAGTTGAAAATGTTGTCATAAAAACAAAATACATGGTGTAACTTAATGTAATTTTAAATTGTAATCTACTGTATGAATTTTTATTATTTCACCAGACTAGAAATTCTACTGTGTAAAGTTTTATTATTATTCTAATATATTGTAAGTGTGGGACCAGATCAGCTTCTCTTACCGTTGTATTCCAATTACTACAATAGTTGTGATTTAATAAATATTTGTGGAGGGATGATTAAATGATGATGATGATAACATTGAAAGTGTTTTGTGGCAAATTATGCCTTCCACTTTGGCATATCTTAAGTGCTCAGTAAACTTCATTGGATAAAATACAAAAGAGTAACTTTTTACAAATGTATGAATCATAAGTCAGCTTAAGGTATTTGTTAAAGATTTTTAATACTGGAGATAGTTTTGCCAGGCACAGGTGTACAGGGAGAAGGGAAAAGAAGTTTCTCTAGAGGCATGGTTCTCAGAGGCTGGAAGGAGGGATGGGAAAGTTGGAGGAGAGGAGATCTACGTTCCACATTTACCTGCATCCTGGTGTCTCAACTCCTGGGGGAAGGGAAGAGGAAAAGAAGAAACAGAATTATTCTTAATTATTTTGTTCCAGTTCCAGAATGTTAAGAAACACCAAGAATAATTTTAAGGAAATCATGAGAGGACTCTATGTGTGTGATTGTATAGAAATAGTAAATATACTATTGGAGGTCTAGTAAAATAGTGAAGAGAAGGGATAAGTGTCACTCCGTGTCTGGGTACACAAATAGCCAAATTCTTTCTGGTTTTGAATGAATAATATTCATGAAAAGGAGAACCCCAAGTGTTTCTACCAGACCCAGCCTAGAATGATGGGATTTAATACCTACAGATTTGTATATAAATATAAATATATAAAAACATATACACACATGTGTATATACATACATAGAATACACACATATATAAATAATAAAATATATTTAATATATAAGTCACTCTATCTTTTCACTACATATATCTAAAGTATATGTGTGTGTGTATATATAATTACTCTGCTAAGTGAAAGGATGGAGAATTTTTCAAGAATTAACAGCGTAGATTTAGGTTTATAACTAAAACAGTATGAAAGTTATTTGAGAAAAGTACATTGTGAAAGGTACTAGGAAGTCAGTGAAGTACAGAGCAGTGGTAAAAGTCAAAAGAGATTAGCCATAGATTTTAGTGGATAGCAATGCTTTTATGCAGCTAACATTATTTCATTTAACCTTCCAAAATGCTTGGAAGAGGGATGCTACCTTCTCCTTTAACAAATGAAGAATTTTTTTAAATTTTATTTTTTTAAATTTACATCCAAATTAGTTAGTATACAGTGAAACAATGATTTCAGAAATAGATTACTTAATGTCCCTTATCCATTTAGCCCATCCCCCCTCTCACAACCCCTCCAGCAACCCTCAGTTTGTTGTCCATGAGTCTCTTTCGTTTTATCCCCCTCCCTGTTTTTATATTATGTTTGTTTCCCTTCCCTTATGTTCATCTGTTTTGTCTCTTAAAGTCCTCCTATGAGTGAAGTCATATGATTTTTGTCTTTCTCTGACTAGTTTCACTTAGCATAATACCCTCCAGTTCCATCCATATAGTTGCAAAAAGCAAGATTTCATTCTTTTGGATTGCTTCATAATACTCCATTGTGTGTGTGTGTGTGTGTGTGTGTGTGTGTGTGTGTGTATATATATATATATATATATATATATATATATACCACTTCTTCTTTATCCTTTCATCCATCGATGGACATGTGGGCTCTTTCCATACTTTGGCTATTGTTGATAGTGCTGCTATAAACATGGGGGTGAATGTGTCCCTTGGAAACAGCACACCTGTATCCCTTGGATAAATGCCTAGTAGTGCAATTGCTGGGTCATAGGGTAGTTTTATTTTTATTTTTTTGAGGAACCTCCATACTATTTTCCACAGTGGCTGCACCAGCTTGCATTCCCACCAACAATGCAAAAGAGATCCTCTTTCTTCGCATCCTCGGCAACATCTGTTGTTGCCTGAGTTGTTAATGTTAGCCATTCTGAAAGGTGTGAGGTGGTATATCATTGTGGTTTTGGTTTATATTTCCCTGATGATAAGTGATGTGGAGCATTTTTTCATGTGTCAGTTGGCCATCTGGATGTCTTCCTTGGAGAGTGTCTCTTCATGTCTTTTGCCCATTTCTTCACTGGATTATTTGGTTTTTGGGTGTTGAGTTTGATAAGTTCTTTATAGATTTTGGATACTAACCCTTTATCTGATATGTCATTTGCAAATATCTTCTCCCATTCTGTCAGTTGCCTTTTAGTTTTGCTGATTGTTTCCTTTGCTGTTCAGAAGCTTTTTATTTTGATGAGGCCCCAGTAGTTCATTTTTGCTTTAGTTTCCCTTGCCTCTAGAGACATGTTGAGTAAGAAGTTGCTGCGGCCAAGGTCAAAGAGGTTTTTGCCTGCTTTCTCCTCAAGGATTTTGATGGATTGCTGTCTTACATTGAGGTTTTCATCCATTTTGAGTTTATTTTTGTGTATGGTGTAAGAAAGTGGTCCAGGTTCATTCTTCTGCATGTCGCTGTCCAGTTTTCACAGCACCACTTGCTGAAGAGACTGTCTTTTCCATTGGATATTCGTTCCTGCCTTGTCAAAGATTAGTTGGCCATGCGTTTGTGGGTCCATTTCTGGGTTCTCTATTCTGTTCCATTGATCTGAGTGCCTGTTCTTGTGCCAGTGCCATACTGTCTTGATGATTACAGCTTTGTAGTATAGTTTGAAGTCTGGGATTGTGATGCCTCCTGCTTTGGTTTTCTTCTTCAAGATTGCTTTGGCTATTCGGGGTCTTTTCTGGTTCCATACAAATTTTAGGATTATTTATTCTAGCTCTGTGAAGAATCCTGGTGTTACTTTGATAGGGATCAAGTTGAATCTGTAGATTGCCTTGAGTAGTATCGACATTTTAACAATATTTGTTCTTCCTATCCAGGAGCATGGAATCTTTTTCCATTTCTTTGTGTCTTCTTCAATTTCTTTCATAAGCTTTCTATAGTTTTCAGTGTATAGATTTTTCACCTCTTTGGTTAGATTTATTCCTAGGTATTTTATGGCTTTTGGTGCAACTGTAAATGGGATCGATTCCTTGATTTCTCTTTCTGTTGCTTCATTGTTGGTGTATAGGAATGCAACCGACTTCTTTGCATTGATTTTATATCCTGCAACTTTGGTGAATTCATGAATCAGTTCTAGCAGTTTTTTGGTGGAATCTTTAGGGTTTTCCATATACAGTATCATGTCATCTGTGAAGAGTGAAAGTTTGACCTCCTCCTGGCTGATTTGGAGCCTTTTATTTCTTTGTGCTGTCTGATTGAAGAGGCTAAGACTTCCAATACTGTGTTGAATAACAGTAGCGAAAGTGGACATCCCCTTTTTGTTCCTGACCTTAGGGGGAAAGCTCTCAGTTTTTCCCCATTGAGGATGATATTAGCATTGGGTCATTCATATATGGCTTTTATGATCTCGAGGTATGATCCTTCTATCCCTACTTTCTTGAGGGTTGTTATCAAGAAAGGATGCTGGATTTTGTCAAATGCTTTCTCTGCATCTATTGAGAGGATCATATGGTTCTTGTCCTTTCTTTTATTGATGTGATGAATCACGTTAATTGTTTTGCAGAGATTGAACCAGCCCTGCATCCCAGGTATAAATCCCATTTGGTCGTGGTGAATACTTTTTTTAATGTATTGTTGGATCCGGTTGGCTAATATCTTGTTGAGGATTTTTGCATCCATGTTCATCAGGGAAATTGGTCTATAGTTCTCATTTTTAGTGGGGTGTTTGTCTGGTTTTGGAATCAGGGTAATGCTGGCTTCATGGAAAGAGTTTGGAAGATTTCCTTCCATTTCTATTTTTTGGAACAGTTTCAAGAGAATAGGTGTTAACTCTTCCTTAAATGTTGGGTAGAATTCCCCTGGAAAGCCATCTGGCCCTGGACTCTTGTTTTTTGGCAGATTTTTGATTACTAATTTTATTTCCTTACTGGTTATGGTCTTGTTCAAATTTTCTATTTCTTCCTCTTTCAGTTTTGGTAGTGTATATGTTTCTAGGAATTTGTCCATTTCTTCCAGATTGCCCATTTTATTGGCATATAATTGTTCATAACCTTCTCTTATTATTGTTTTTATTTCTGTTGTATTGGTTTTGATCTCTCCTCTTTCATTCTTGATTTTATTTGGGTTCCTTCCTTTTTCTTCTTGATCAAACTGGCTAGTGGTTTATCAATTTTGTTAATTCTTTCAAAGAACCAGCTTCTGGTTTCATTGATCTGTTCTACTGTTTTGTTTTTTGGTTTTGATAGCATTAATTTTTGCTCTAATCTTTATTATTTCCTGTCTCCTGCTGTTTTTGGGTTTTATTTGCTGTTCTTTTTCCAGCTCCTTAAGGCGTAAGGTTAGGTTGTGTATCTGAGATCTTTCTTCCTTCTTTAGGAAGGCCTGGATTGCTATATACTTTCCTCTTATGACCGCCTTTGCTGGGTCCCAGAGGTTTTGGGTTGTTGTGTTACCATTTTCATTGACTTCCATATACTTTTTAATTCCTTTCACAAATGAAGAATTAACGTGCAGAGAGGACAGTCACACAGGTGAAAACCTCACCTTTTTTAAGGAGAGCACTTGTGATGAGCATCAGGTATCACGTGTAAGTGATGAATCACTGAATTCTACTTCTGAAACCAATATTGTACTCTATATTACCTAATTAACATTTTTAAAAAGCTCACCTTTGCTACTTTAGCATTACTAACATTTGTCACACAGGAAATCACTGAGGGTGATTAATATATGTTTAACTGCAGGATACGGTTTTATTACTTTATCCAGTTATTCCTCTTTAACTTTCAAATTATTGATTGTAAACCAAAACTCAACAGAAATTTTCAGTTATTTCTCTGAGGAGGTAAATTGTGCAGCCATTTTGGAAGACAGTTTGGTAGTTTCTTACAAGCTAAATATAATCTTACCATAGGATCCTACTATTGTGGTCATAGATATTTATCCAAATGATTTGGAAACTTATGTTTACATAAAGCCTGCTTAGATTAAAATACTATTTAATGATTAAAAGGAAGGAAACTACTATCAAACCACACAAATACATAGATTAATCTTAAATACATTTTGCTCAGTGGGGGAGGGTGGGGCGGGGAACTAGTCTACGAATCTGAAAAAGCTACACCCAGTATGTACCACTTATATGACTTTGTGAAAAAGGCAAAACCATAGAAATAGTGAACAGAATCATTGGTTGCCAGTAGTTCAGGAAGAGAGGAGAGGATTGAGTAGATGAATTCCAAGGGTTGTTTTAGAACAGTAGACCCATATTGTACAATACTGTAATGTTGGATATATAATTATGCATTTGTCAAAACTTGTAAATCTTTACAACACAAATAGGAAACCTTAAAGTAAATTTACAAATTAAAACAAAACCCTTAGAAGGCTGGGGATCCCAGGATGGAATACAGAATGTAATAAAAGTATCCATCTCTATTTACAGATGTGTGCAAGCTCCCTGAAGGAGATGTAGGATAAGATGCTGACCTAAATATTTTTGCAAATCAGCTGAGTCTATAAAAGCAAAAGAAACTGTATCTAAGCACTGCATTCTAGCTGATAAATTTATTTCCCATAAAGGTACTGGTCAACAGTTCTGAAACCACCATATATGTATAGTAGAATTGAACAAATAAGCAAATGGATATACATGCTGGGGTCAGTCTCACTGATGTTCAAGTCAGTTGGAAATATAAATATCTTATGATTCAGCAGTTCCACTTCTGGATATATAACCAAAAGAAATGAAAACAAGGACTTGAACAGACCCTTGTACATCAAGATGTTCACAAGAGCCAAAGCAATCCAAGTGTTCATTGGATAAATAAAATGTGGTATAAACTTACAATGGAATACTATTTGATTTTAAAAAGAAAGAAATATCTGATGCATACTACAACACAAATGGAACTTGAAGACAACATACTATATGAAATAAGCCAGTCACTAAAAGATAAATATTATACTGTTTCACTTCTACAAGGTATCTAGAACAATCAGACTTATAGAGACAGAAAGTAGAATGGTGGTAGTCAGGACCTAGAAGGAGAAGGGAATGGGGAGTCATGTTTAATGAGTATTGCGTTTTAGTTTGAGAAGTTTAAAAATGTTGTGGAAATGGAAAGTGGTAGATGGTTGCACAACAGTGTTTATGTACTTACTGCCACTGAACCGTACATTTAAAACTGCTTAAAATGGTAAATTGCATGTTATGTATATTGTGCCACCTTAAAACAAATGATAAATAAATCCTTAACTCATGACATGGAATTGTTGAGGAGTCTGATATATGCCTTTAGTCTACTGTTACGGTACTGGTTACTCAAAAAGATTCATGCACTTAAATGCCTAGAAAAAGCCTGGATGAAAATATTGATAGTAAGGTTTAGTGATTTTCTAAGAAACTATAATTCTATGACTAAGGAGACAAAAAGAACATAAAGTTTAAATGTATACCAGCAGATAACAGCACTCTCTTTCATCAGTAATATAAGAAAAAGACACTCCATTAAACAAATGCATTGCCCTCTTTGGTACCTCCACCTGCACCTTAAACCATATTATTACACGCATCAATCTTGAGTCATACAGAATCACTTAAGCCTCTCTGAGCTATGCTCTGTGACTTTTAACATTGTACACTTCCTTCACACAGCATATTTGTTGCTCCATAAGTAATTCGGATAGAAAACTCTTCTAGCAAAAGGCCTATTAAGTTTCACTATTGCTTTTATTCATTAAGCTGTGACAGTAAAAGAATAAAAACACCCAATAACAATAACATAACTGAATAGCTTATACTTTGTAAAGCCGTTGTTCAGTGCACCCTGGAAATTTCATACTAAAAAAAAAAAACTTTTAAAAAATTTAGTTTTGATTACTGTTGTAGCATAATCTTACATGGAAAAATACTGACACATAGCTGTATGTAAGTGTACCATTTCTTTCTCCTAAAACGCGCATAGGAGTTTCCAACCTCCAAGGCAGTGGTATTGGTCATTCCTTTATCACATGAAGATGGGAGCCAGCCTACTCTTCCATGTGGTTTGTTCAACAGTGGTGGCTCTCATCCCATCAAATAAACTGACTCAGAGGTGAGTACATCCTAAAATACTCCTGAGTCAGAAAAGATTGCATAAAAACATGACCTGAATGAAGAACTCTTCAGTAAAAACTTCTCATGGAATCGGGTAGGTTCCGGATTTCTTGTGTACTCATTTTAGGTAGTTGGAAGAAATGCATACAATTATGGAGAATGGGCCAGATGGTATATTTGAAACCCAGTGGGATCAACCAGATGGAAGGCTGCTATTTTGCCCACTTATCTATGAATAGAAAATAAGTAGGGGGATGGTCCTGAAGCCTGTTAATAATAATGACTTTCCAAAGATCTCCTCTTGTTTCTGTGGTTGGCAGGTGTGTAAGTGTGCATTTGTTTTATGTAGCTATACTAAATTAAAATAGGAAAAATGAGTGGAAGGCAGTTTGTCATCATCTTTAGAGATTACTTCTGAAAAACTGGGAAAAAATGTACCAATTTGAAATAATTATAAGGAAAAAGAAAGCAAACTATTAACAATTTTGAGCTAATTAGCATTTGTCAGTATAATATTCTGTGGGGTATTCTTTGTGAGAGTGTGACTGGTTGTGTGCTGTTTCTGTATGTGAGAAAAAATAAAATTAGGTGTTGAGATAGGAAGGGAGAACTCTTATGTAGGAGGAATAAAGTGGTTTTGAGAAGTGAATATTTGGTGAGTTATTGTGACTTTACCACCTAAAGGATTGTTTGTACATTACCAACTAAAGGATTATTTGTACATTCAAGGACATTAGTCCTTTTCAATTTGCACCTTGGGGGAGGGGTGGTGATTTTCAAAGTTTGTTTTTGTTTTTGTTTATTTGAGGGTGATAGATTTTTTTTTTCTTTGACTCAAATGGCAAATGCATTTGTTGCACAGAGAGCCAGAACTACTCACACACATACACATGAGTTTGGTCAAATGATACTTGCCCTTACTATATATCATGCACTTTGATAGTTTCTATCATATTTTTATTCTATTCTAGCTACTATTTAAATGCTGGATGTGATCCATTAAATTGATTTTATGACTCATTAATAGGTTCAAACACAAAAGCATTGCCATAGAGAGTCTGATAAATTAAAATGATTTTTGCTAAAGTGCCCATCTTTAATCTTCAGTATTTTACCTCTCTTCTTTAGACATTTCTGATTACCAGACAGTCAAAAACTCCCCAAATAATCTTTTCCTCTCACTAAACACCATAATAGTTATACTTCAATTGTATTATTACCATTTGTTTTGTTGCTCTCTGTTCATTTAAGATCAACTCTTCCTTAAACCAGAGACACTTGCTAAATAGTCAGGCAAATTACTTAAGTTGCAGCAAACAAAGTGCAAGAAGTGGTGTTTCTTCTGATAAAAAGAAGACCACAGGACCAAAATGGAGCCACTTAGGTTAAGGCCTCAAGTCAGCAAACCAAGATTTAATTCATTCTAACCTAATTGCAGTTTCAACCCCTCAGAACTGTAACCTTTAGCCACTCAATATGGGAAATTCCTGGTCAGCACTAGGAAATGTATTGATAGACTCCTTCTCGTCCCCTTAGGAGGGTGACCTTGCCTAAAACAATAGATCCTTTGCTGATACTTTCTTTTTTTCTGCTCCCTCTCTACCTTTAAATTCCTTTTCTTCTCTGTTGCCCTTTGGAGCTTTTCTCTACTTGCTTGATGGGATACTGTGCTATTCATGAATCCATTAATAAAGGCAGTTAGAGCTTTAAAGTTTACTCAGTTGAATTTTTGTTATTTAACACTTCTAATAAACTAACAGCTTCTTGCCTCATGTAGAAAATAGCAAGAGTAATGGGAAGCAAGTTTCAGACAGTGGTCTTCCTATGACTTGCCATTTGTTGCTTTTCTGAAGTTCTAACTTTAAGGGGGATCAAAGCATGAGACGAGCAAAGCATGCATTTCGGCACTGATCTCCAACCCCTCTGAAGACCTGGAGATCCAGGCAAGTGTGATTCACACTGGTTCAACCTCCCTTCCCTTTGCCTCCTCTTTGTGCCCCAGTATTTTTCAAGTTCAATTCCTTGTTGCTGTCTTGTTTATCATTGTACTTGTACATTAACCTTGAGCTCAGCAGTCCCAGTTGGTAAAGCTCTGTTACTTGAAGCAACAAGCAACTTTTGCTTTCAAGTTAGAAACTTCTTGTACTACTTTTTGATGAAAATAGTTCACTGCTGGAAACTGCTCTAACTCCCCCATAGGACTTAGTCCATGGTACTGGATTTTCAGAGGCCTTTCCTACCCCTAAGGTGTTTTTGAATAGATTGCTTTATTCGGTTACTTATAGAATGCCTTCAAAATATTCCTGTGAAGGTGTGTGTGTGTTTGCACCTCTTAACATCTTTCCATGCATAACTTGGCTGAACAGAGTTAATGGTAACCTAGAATCATGGTTAACTAATGACCTAAGATGTGAAAAAAAAATAATTAAGGAGATAAAACATGCAATTGACCATTTGAAAGACTAATCGTGCTTTTTTATGATCCATACTTACTATTTATGTCCAATTACCTTATGGCAAGTTATGAATTGCACCTACCATTAAGTATGTGCTAAATGTACTTTGTTGCACGTTTTATTATCACTCTAAACTTTATTCATGTTTAGAAAGCTTTCATAGTTCACAGCTTATTCATCCATAATCTAAAAATTACTCAGAAATTGATGTATAACTAGAAATTAAGAGGCAACCTGGCACCAAATAGGCATCTAGAGCCCTGAGTTCTAGATGTGACTCATCTAAGAGTGAGTTGCATTACATTTAGGCAGATTATTTAAAATCCTGAATCCTTAGTTTCACTAAATTAACACTAAATTAGGTAGGACATATAATCGCTGCAGTGCACTTGTAGCAAGAAAGGAGATATAGAGATAGAAATAGAGATCAAGGCAGAGGTTTGTGTTAGCTATTGTAGTTTGGAAAGAAGTAATAAAAGAGAGGATTATTATCAAGCAAGCCAACAGACCAGTTTTTAGATACTATCTGAATAAGTATTAAATATTTCAGTTGAAAATTTTTCCTTAATTGATCACAGTTTAAGTCTTATAAATCAAATTTAGATTTTACACAATTGAACAAATGTACAATGGGAGAGAGAATTGAACACTTTAGATTCTTGCTTTTTGTTTCTCTATGTTTTTTGGCTATTGCTCTTTATGTTTATTCTTATAGTTTTCATGTAGAAAATTAATAAATTATTCAAAATATCTGCTCTTGAATTCTTTGGTCCAACGCAATAGTCTATTCTACTTATTTCAACTCCATAGGTTTCTCCATAGACCAAGGGAAATATCCAAAGTGCACACTGTGTAGAAATATAATTATAATAAATTATTGTGATGTATAAAAATGGAATGTTAAATATGTAAAACAAGGCACAGAGATGGTTTTAAATAGCTAAATAGATTTTAATGACTTGGGACCATTAGCTTGAATCAAAGCGAAAAACAAACAAACAAACGGAAAGATCACTTTATTATTCTTCCAGATCATATTTTAGATGGTAATTTACATAAGTAGTTCACACACTTGCAATATTTTTCAAAATGAGTGGAAATGTATAGACAAGTAACATTATTTTTAAAGTGTCACTAATACAAACTACTCAATTTATTTAGAGTCAGCTTTAAATTGCAATTTCTATTTTCATGCCTCAGATCCCTTATAAAGCTTTGCCACTGATGTCAGGAGAGGTTAATTGTATCCTCATATAGTGATGTTATTAAAGTATTTAATATTCAAATATCTGAAATCACTTTTCAAATACTTCATTCTTGGCAACCTATACATGTTTCCTTTTTTTCATTGTAAAGCAGATTTTTTTAATATAGCTTACAGTTATATTACCAGTTTGTGTTCATCTTACTTTTTATGCCTTAAGTTTTCTTTTTTTTTCTACCAATAGATTTTTTTTTTTTGCTTTATCCCTAAAAATAGTTTGATTATTTCCTTTAATGATGGTGTTTTTAAGTTTTGGCTTCACAGAGTTTGACATGTTTTTCTTATTATATTTTGCTAATTTCCATGACAATACTAGCACTTTCCTCTCTGCCTTCCTTAGCTCACAAAATAATAATTGGCAGATGATATTTACTCTCGCTCTTAATGTCACTTACTTAAATAATTAAATAAAAATGTAATCATAGCACTTTGCTTGAAAGTGTAACAGGTCAACAGCCCAAACTATTCAATAAAGTCTGAAATTGCAGTTGTTGTCCAATAGAACATGTTTGATATTAAATTTTTCTCAGTCTCACAGACTGAGGATGTGCAGAGTTAAGCTGTATAACTTCCTTATTGCAAAAGGCGATGATCTGAGAGCAAAGATAACAAAGAATTTTACACACATAATGAAAATAAAATGAGAGAGAAGGAAAGGACTGACAGAAAAGAAACAGATGTTTTGAAATATGTGCAACATGAAAGGAACTTAGAAAATGAGGAGTTCATTTTTGTTAATCCGGGCTACCCACTGACATTGATTGGGTATGAGTACTGGCTCTTCAACACTTTCCAGTGGTAATAATAGTACTAATTCCTGGCCAACATCAATGGTAATGTTCTCACCTGTTAATTGTCATTGTCATGTTGGCAGTGGTTATTGATACAGTGGAATATTTAGGAGACTGCAGGAAAAATAGGACTCAGGAGCATGTGGTAAAATAGCGTAGGAAATCTTCAATATATTTTTAAGTTATCACATATTTTCAACCATGTTAAGCCAGGGCAAGAGGGAAATTCATGTCAAGAGTAATCACAATTTATGAGCAGCTCAGCTCATTTCTGCTTAGAACTCATTTCATTGAGTTCCTCCAATTCCTTTTCAACAGCTATCAGTTTTGTT
Organism: Panthera uncia; assembly: GCF_023721935.1. NCBI lineage: Eukaryota > Metazoa > Chordata > Mammalia > Carnivora > Felidae > Panthera > Panthera uncia. Next base: position 38,383,032 of record NC_064810.1, read on the forward strand.
TCTTCAATCCATACTTATTACAAAAGGCTTCCCCTCCACCTAGAAATACTTCTTCTTTGCATTTAAAATATTGGAGCCTCTAGCTAAGGGCCACTTCTACACATTTTGGTTTATAAAGTGAACACAGGCATACTAATTATTTTTCAATTTTATTATCTTTAATAAGGTCCCCTAAGCATTGACCTGATTTCAAAAGGATAAAGATGTATCCAGGCTCAGAATTAGGAAAAGGTCTTGTTGATAAATCCTTGATTCCAATGATTCAGCTTATATTAAGGTGTGGCAGTGACTGCACATTAATTAATATCTTCCATGTCAAAATACTTCAATTTCTGATTATACGTACAAATCTCTATTACTCACTTCTTTGTTATTTTTGAGTACTTTATATTCAGCAAATTAATAATGGATACCCATTAGCTGTTATTATTGATAATTATGTGTTTAATAACTCTAATGCATAGTTTTAAATATATATTTTACATATGTTGATTCAATACAATTTGTCTTTATTTTCTTCACCATTTAAACATAACCATGTTAGTGGTTATTACTTAAATTTTTTAATGTTTATTTATTTTTGAGAGAGACAGACAGAGTGTGAGAGGGGGAGGAACAGAGAGAGAGGGAGACACAGAATCTGAAGTAGGCTCCAGCCTCTGAGCTGTCAGCACAGAGCCTGATGCAGGGCTAGAAGGCTAGAACTAATGAACTGTGAGATCATGACCGGAGCCAAAGCTGGATGCTCAACCAACAGAGCCACCCAAGCTCCCCAAGTAATTATTTTAAACCTCATGGACTTCGATGCCTTGCACTCAATTTTCCTGACATTATGGCATGTGTTCATTATTTAAAAAAATTTTTTTTGTACATTTATTTATTTTTGAGAGACAGAGAGAGACAAGCACAAGTGGCGGAGGGGCAGAGAGAGAAGGAGACACAGAATTGAAAGCAGGCTCCAGGCTCTGAGCTGTCAGCACAGAACTTGCTGACGAACTCATGAACCGTGAGATCATGACCTGAGCTAAAGTCAGACGCTCAACCGACTGAGCCACCCAGGCACCCTGTTATTTTTTTTAAATAAAGGTGTCTATAAGATTGTAGGATGAACATTTGTAGTTGTCCTTTTTGTTTATGTTATTGTCACTATTTTCACTTAAAAAAACTGAAGTTATTTTGAATGTTGAAAAAGTCAACATTTTTCAAAAGTTTCTCTTTTTTAAATACTTGAGTAAAATAATAGAAATATAATCATAGGTTTGGTGGTTTAATACAGGTAAAGTCTTTGATAAAAAAAAATCTACACAGAATAATGCAGTGGAAATAACAGACCACATTTCAGGAAATGAAAAGACAGTTGAAAGAGAATGGGTTAGGAATGCATGGGTATTTAGATAATTAGCCTGATTTTATACTTTACCTGGTCAAATTTTATATCTGTTTTGAAATTTAAATTGACTAAAATTAGTGGAAGCATATATGTATAAATATTACATTTTATTAAAATGAATAGATTTTATATATAAATAATATTAAACATATTTTTCCTGTTCTGGAGAATAAAAAAAAAAACCAGAACGAAATATGAAATAAAAAATACGTTGACATGTTCTTTTAATTGGTGAATCGTGTGATTGTTTTTAAGGATAAGCTTTTTTGAAATAAAACATGTAGTTTTATAACACTTGAATGCTACTATTCTAATCAACTCTCGAATGTAACTTACCTAGCTTTGAGCACGTATCTTTCCTGCAGTGGATGAATAAAAATGAGGCATTTTTAGGTTGCTTTTCCCAGAACAGTACTCGTATACAACAAAATCTAATGATTATAAGTACTTGCCTTTTATAATTACTGAGTAAGTCCTATTTTTCTTCTCTTTATAATTTCACACTTAAATTTTAGTTGAACAAATAAAGTGTATGTTTAAGAAAATATACACAGGTAGGTCAGTTGAGGCTTTATCAACACTGTTTCTTATGAATGTTTCACTAGCAGAACCATTTACACTTCAGTAGATTAATGCCAATAACTTTCTAGTGTGCTGCTTAATATTTAGAGTTACCTGTAAAATTTGCAGTTTCCCAAGAAGCCTAAAGCAAGTTTACTGAACTTGTGCACATCCAAAAGCAAATGTTTTGATCAGGAACACTATTTTAATAGTTACATACATTGGCACGCTAAAAACTTCAAATGCTTTTATGGCTAAAATGCATTTTTGGCTAGCCTTCTGATATTTTATTCAGAAAGGTCATCTCTTCTGGAGAACACTGTGGGATTTGGAGATGGTAAGGGGCAGGTAGAAAAGGACACTTGTAAGGAACCCCTAGTTTGCCCGACAAATAACTTTTTCTGTAGGATCATCACATTTGCCAATCACATGAAAAGACTCCAGTGTTCTTTGTGGACTTTGTGTCTCTTCTTTTCCAGATGACATAGCTTTTTAAAAAATTTATTTCTTTCTTCTCAGAAAAAGAGAGGAAAGAGGGAAAGAATCCCAAGCAGGCCCCATGTTGCTAGCAAGGGGCCCCATGCGAGGCTCCCTTCCATGAACTGTAGATTATGACCTGAGCTGAAATCAAGAGTCAGATTCTTAAACAACTGAGCCACCCAAGTGCCCCTCCAGATGATATAATTAAAAACCAGTCTGTAGACTCATCCTCAGCCTAGACTCTACAAGCAATCTAGGAGGCAAGTCAGTCTTATGTCAGCTGTTAAGTTGATTTTATATCCTGCTCAGTACCTAAACCTGGAAAAATAACCTTTGCTAAATAAACTCTGGTTTAATTCTCTTTTTGAGTATAACTTTCTAGACTAATAGTCCTGTTTGTTATATAACCCTTTCTTTCCAAAAATTAGAAACTTTTTCCTAAAATCCCACACCCAGTATCAGATCTTAATTCTACCTTCCTGTAAATCTGGAACTCAATCCCAATGTCTGAACTTTCTGGATTCCTTATATTTTCTGTTGATGAGTCCTGGCCCAATTTCTTGAAAATTTATATGCCAGAATAATTCTTATCACCAATGCTGTAATTACAAGACCAGGATAACATGAGATTTTGAACAATTTGACCAACCTGGTGGGTTTGGTGATGCCGTATTTATTGGAAATATTTAAAATGTCTTATCATCATAAAATCAATGACTCCATTTGAAGCATGATGTTCATTTAAATATATGAAGCCATATTACAATATTACATTTTTATAACTATAAATTGAAGATTCTTCTAGTTAACTATGATATATTCCAGATTTATACACTTATTACACATATTTGACAAACATGGATCTTTCAACATATATCATATATCTATGCTGGTCATCATTAGACACTTTGGGTAAATTAAAAAAAAAAAACATTAAAAATATATGGTCCCTTCAGGAGTTTTTAAACTTAGTGGTAAGGCACGGCATAAATGTATCTTGGTCCACTGGACAACATCAGTTTAAGTACAAGGGAAATACAGAGTTAGCTGTTCTGATTAAATGTAAACATATACTTAAATTAAAGGATTTGAAAATTCATGAAGGCTGAATACCTTAAGAACTGAGGAGTGGTTTGAGCAAGACTGTATTAGGCAACATTTATAGAATGGTGATGCTATCAAGGGTTAGGGACTTTGTTATTCATCAAAAGTCAGTATAGATTAAAAAAAAAGATTTATGAAAATGCTGTTACAAAAGTTCTTGCCTTAGAAAGTGCACAGGAACAATTTTATGTTGAGAGTTATCTTACCATAGTCTGAGTGGTATCAAAAATACATGAGGAGCTTTATGCTGAGTGATATGACATCAGAACCCATTACTGGCTTTGAGAGTGATTTAGGATTAGGAAGGATATTGTAAAACAAGAAGTTATACAAGCAGTCATTAGTCAAACATAGCTGTAGTGTGACGGAAACCAGATAGCAGGATGCACTGGATATTTTAACTACATTTCAACCTGAAAACCAAAATGTTGATAGAGAATAAACAAGAATAAATGATTGGGGAAGAGTGTTTCATAATGGCATAAGTAGTTTCCTCTGAAAAAATATTTCAGGAAATTGTATTTGCCACATATCTGAATTTTGGTTTAGCTAATAATAGGATTCATTTTCGTATGCATACTCAACAATTTTTTTTAGACCATCAAACCCAGCCTGAGACTGTAACAGCTGGTTTATGGACACTATATTCTTACAATGAGACCCTTTTATACATAGAGGAAGTCAAAAATCCAGCCAGACAGTACTGTTAGTTTAGAGATGAGAACTCAAGTAATTCAAAGAATTTCAGCATTTCCTAGGTTTTTAGGCTCTCGTAAAGTAGTTCTGGTTTGATGTATAAATCTCTTTTTTGCAATTGTAGGCATAGTTAAATTTGTTAAAATGAGAAAACTTTATGAGAGTAAAGCTTAAATTTAAAATAATCAAATAGGAAATTATATGACTATCATCTTTATTGTATGCAGTGCTGGCTGGTAAATCACTTCTTAATTAATTTCCTTATTTGTAGTGTTTGCCAATTTCTGTGGTATGTGGTCGATTTCACGCAACCAATGCTATAATAACTGGCTTACAAAATTCCAGGATATTTAAAAATTGGTGCTTCTGGGCCAGTAGTGCAGGCTCCACCACATCATAATAAGCAATACGTTAACGTAATATGGGAGAAGGCCTGTTGATTGTACATGATTTTGAAATAGTAAAAAGTGCTGACTTTAGTAAGCAAATGTTTAAAGTTATAGTTTTCCACCTGGGAGTTCTCAGTAAAACAATTGTACCGTAGCTAATCAGTAAGCCTCATTCTCAGTCCCAGTGATTTCTAAGACAGAACGCTCCTGCCCTCCGTCTTTGTCACATGGCCATCTTCTGAGTTTATAAGTGAACTTTTAATTGGCTTTATCCTCAAGCAGAGTGCAAATAAAACATCCTCATTTAATCCTCTCACAACCCTTCTAATTTGTCAAAAAAATTAAAAGAGGGACCAGAAAAAAATAAATGGAAAATAAAATTTAAATTTCCCCGATGAGACAACTGACACTCAGAGAGGTCAATGATTTTCCTAAGATCATTCATGCAATGGTTCAGATATTCCTAGCATTTTCTTGTTTTACTATATTTCCCTTGACCAAATTGGTTGTTGATTTCTGGTCCCGGCAACATGATGAGATGGATAAAAGAGGACTGTCCTCCATTAACATATATAGCTATCCCCAAAAGAAGATATCCAGGAGTGTGAGAAAAGAAGAGGCCTTAGAGTCAGACAGAGCAGGAATCCTGCAAACTGATGTTACATATTCTACTGGACAAGTTTTAAGCAGTAGGGATGAGGAGGAAACTTTCAATTTCTAAGAAAAACAAATATGCTTAGTCTAGTCCAAACACAGAAAGTAAATTTCTATTTCATTTATCCAAGGAAGAGATTAAAAAAGAAAACAACAAAAGAAAAGAACAAGAACAACAACAACAAACTTGTATCTGTCTAGATCATTGGTTTTACCAAAGGTAAGAAAACATAGAATCAGAAATTTCCAGGTTCCTGCCTTTTGTTACACTCTAACACTGAAGTCAGTTTATATACCATGCTGCTGGGCTCCTAAGTTCCCTTATGATTCAAATCTCCAATGCCAGAAAGAGCCATGTCCATTCTAAGGGCTTACCAGATTTGGTTAGGACCACCACCAAATGATCTTCTTATTTTGAGTCACCTGATCTGGGATGTTAATTATAGCTGCAAAATCCTTTCACAGCAGCACCTAGATTAGTGTCTGATTAAAGAGGAGAAGGTAGATAAACTTCAGAGCATGAGAATCATGGGCCATCATAGAATTATACCTTCCACAATTTAAAAATACAGGCTCAGAACAAAATATTATACTAAAAATCGTATGATTGGAAAAAAACTAGGTGATTATTAAATTCTTATAATTTTGTTCATGTAATCTCACTGTAATACACCCTCCCATTCTTTTCCCATTATCTTCTAATGCTCTTCAGTTACTCAGGGAAATTGAGTACGTATTCTTTCTTCTTTCATTCCCATATTTTTTTCTTTTACTCCCCTCTATGTCCCACATTAAATTTCTTTCTTTATTATTTATTCAACACATATGCTAAATAAATGAGAATTAATAAATGAATGATTAAATAAATAAATTGTGCTTATTCCATCTGCCCTAATAATTTTCCTGTTTCCATTCTTAGTTTTTATCTTCTATCTATTATTAGGAAGCTATTTCAGTAACATATGCAAAATAGGATGATTGCTTAGACTAGGATGGTATAAGGGGTGATGAAGATATGTACTCAGATTCTAGATTTACAGGTAGAGTGGATGTGGAATGTGTGAGAGAGAGAAGTCAAGAAGAGTGACCAGGATTTTGGCTTGAGCCCATTTTAGAACACAGACACATGTACAAAATCAAGAAAGACCCAGGGATGGATAGGTTTTATAAATGAGTGAAGAATTTGAAATTTGAATATGCTGATTTTAGGTTTCTGAATTCTCAATTGTTGAATAGGCAGTTGTGTATGTGAGTCAACAAGCAGTACTGTGCTGGAGATATAAACTTGGGGTCTTTGGCATAGAGAAAGTATGTTAAGCCCGAAAATAGCTTAGATGACCTAAAAAAGGCAAATTCAAATAAAGAGTATAAACGTCTATGAATTGACTCCTGGGTTATTCTAACGTTTAGAGATTAGAAGGATAAGAGCTTTGCAGCAAAGTGGACTGTGAATTAGAAGACTCAAGAGGCAGATAATCTCAAAGGCTAAGTGAGCAAAGTATTTTAAAAAGAAAAGAATAAGCAACTATTTATGTATTGGTGGTAGATGAATTAGAATATGTCCTGAGAAAATGACCATTAAACATGACAATACAGATATAATTGGAGAATAGTTTCAGTGGGATAATGAGGACCAAATAAATGAATTCATGAGAAAATGGGAAATCAGGGATTGGACCCATGAATATAGACAATTTTGTTGAGGAGTTTTGCTGTAGGTAGAGCTGAGAAATGAAATGGAGATAATAGCTTAAGTGGGAAGTAAATGAACATTTTTTAATTGGAATTACTACAGCATATTTGTGTGCTTATGGGACTGAGAAAATAGAAGGGACAATTGGTGATACTGGGAAAGAAACAACTTCAGAATTGATTTTCTTGAGTGAAGAATGGATGTGACCCATTACAAGTGGAATGGTCATCTTAGATGGGCACACACATTTTGTATAAGGAAGGAAGGGAGAATATATATGGGTTCATAGATTGGTGGGAGACCATGTAGAATTTCTCTTTTGACTGCTTTGTTTTCAGTGATATATATCTACTATTATCTATCTATCTACCCATCTATCTATCTTCTATGTATCAACATATTTCAGTTATATATGTATTATATCTGTAAAATCTATGATAAATTATGCTTCACTATGAAAAATCAGGTTTTCTCTAAAGACACATTAAGTTGCCTTCCTAGAAAATGCTAACTAGTGTTTATTTTTACTCAAGGTTATCAGACAAAATCAATACTCATGTTGGATTTTTAGTAACTTCTAGAAATACAAAGGAATGTGACCATCAGCCATTACCCTAACATACAAAGAGGAAAGTATCTTTGTTATAAGGATATGGTTTATTAATGAATTGATAATCAATTATATAATTACACTACCTTCCCCAGAATAATCTAGGGAGTACAGAAAATTTATTTTTACAAATTTCCACAAAGTGGAAAAAAATTCCACAAAGTTAATCTGGAGATACAGAGGAAATGCCATGTGTGGAGCCTTTTGGATCAAAAGACATATCATGGTTACAAAGCAATTTCCTAGTTTTGCTAGAGAATTATGCAGTGAGAAGAGGATTCACATTATTCTTTAAGATAACATGAAAACTCTTTCAATTTTATACTCTAATGGCCTTAGTCCCTCTCAAAGTACATTATTTCCTGTGCATAAGAAGCTGTTATATATTTGTTAAGTCTACAGATATGTGTGTTTTTTGCACTACATTCAGTATAAAGCTGGTATTAAAAGGAGACATTGCAAATTAAGAGTCATCTTACTGACTCTTTGAAAAATAGAAATAAGATTGTATATAGGAAAGTAGTTGGTTTTTCTCAAAGCTACAATTTAAAATGACATTGGGCTCCAGACTCTTTTCATCATTTTTTCATTAGAAATATATGTAACATGATCTGTGACTATAAAAAAACTAAGTCTGATAGTAACATACCAGACATACATTTAGTGACTCCTTTCAAAAGGGGACAGTGTGTTGCTATTTCTGAAATGGTATGTAGAAAACTCCTTTTGAAATGGTATTCAGGATTTTTTGGAAAATGGCAGCAGGGAAGGTAGCCTAGCTTTCGATCTTCCTTAATTTCCAAATATAAACACAGTGACTATACAATATTAAACGAACGTGATCAAAATTTATAACAAAACTAGATACAAAGATATGCCCAAGAACCACAAATTGTAAGTAGGTTGCACTAACCTGGCGATATGTGTGCTATGTCCATCCGTGCAAAAGAAAACAGGAAATCAATGGTTGACTGATGGAAGTGAGAACATAGAACCTCAACAAGGCAACAAGTATGCAGTGGAAATTATGGAAGACAAATTGGAAGTTGGTGACCAAAACTGGAAAGGGTTTTGCTCATTCCAATAATGAATACATGCATGTAGTCCATGGAAAGTTCTGAAGCTAACTGAGCATTGTATATCCTGTGAAGTCTTGAAACTGACCAATCAGGACTCTCTTCTAGGAAGGGGGTCGGCGCTAAGCAGAAACTGTTTTGAGTAGAAATACATTGCACAGGATAGGAACAACAGAGACAGAGTAATGAAAATATCTCGTTGAAAAAACTAGGGCTGGGGCGCCTGGGTGGCGCAGTCGGTTGAGCGTCCGACTTCAGCCAGGTCACGATCTCGCGGACCTGAGTTCGAGCCCCGCGTCGGGCTCTGGGCTGATGGCTCGGAGCCTGGAGCCTGTTTCCGATTCTGTGTCTCCCTCTCTCTCTGCCCCTCCCCCGTTCATGCTCTGTCTC